>NC_048575.1:4225462-4367962 GCF_013265735.2 Oncorhynchus mykiss
TTTTGGCGGTGACCTATAATCCCCAAATGTCCCCACAAGGATAGAAGAACCAACACACACGCAATGATTGTGTCTGTGGAAAGCAAAGCTGTGGCTTGTTCAGTAATGATGTTATGATTTTTTTGTTGTTGTCGTTGATAGGTGCAGTGAAATGTTTTGGTAGGCAGAGACGTACAGTGTACTCTAACTTATTATTCATACCCATCTGACTTGGATAATAGGTTTGTGTTTGTTTAGAGAGAGAGAGACAGAGACAGAGACAGAGACAGAGACAGAGACAGAGACAGAGAGAGAGAGACAGAGACAGAGAGAGAGAGAGAGACAGAATGTGTGTGGGCTGCTAGTTAGCATGAAAGCGTGTGCCGTGCTTGTCTTTCTGTTTATAAGACTGTGTGCCCATGGCTGGTAGGACGTGTGAACTTGTGTGTGTGTGTGTGTCTGTCAATTTCAATTTCAATTTAAGGGGCTTTATTGACATGGGAAACACATGTTCACAAGTTAAATAAACAATACAAATTATCCGTAAATATTACACTCACAAAAGTTCAAAAACAAGACAGACATTTCAAATTATGTCTATATACAGTGTTGTCTGGGTGTGTTTGTGTGTGTTTGTCCCTCTCTCTTTGGGCGTGTGTCTTTCTCTCTCTCTCTCTCTCTCTCTCTTTGGGTGAGTCTTTCTGCCTCTCTCTTTGAGTGTGTCTTTCTCGCTCTCTCTCTCTTTGGGTGTGTCTTTCTCTCTCTCTCTTTCTCTCTCTCTCTCTCTCTCTCTCTCTCTCTCTCTCTCTCTTTGGGTGTGTCTTTCTCTCTCTCTTTCTCTCTCTTTGGGTGTCTTTCTCTCTCTCTCTCTTTGAGTGTGTGTCTTTCTCTCTCTCTCTCTCTCTCTCTTTGGGTGTGTCTTTCTCTCTCTCTCTCTCTTTGGGTGTCTGTCTTTCTCTCTCTCTCTCTCTTTGGGTTTGTGTCTCTCTCGCTCTCTCTTTGGGTGTGTGTCTTTCTCTCTCTCTCTCTCTCTCTTTGGGTGTCTGTCTTTCTCTCTCTCTCTCTCTCTCTCTCTTTGGGTGTCTGTCTTTCTCTCTCTCTTTGGGTGTGTGTCTTTCTCTCTCTCTCTCTCTTTGGGTGTGTCTCTCTCTCTCTCTCTCTCTTTGGGTGTGTGTCTTTCTCTCTCTCTCTCTCTCTTTGGGTGTGTGTCTTTCTCTCTCTCTCTCTTTGTGTTTCCGTGCGTCATCTGTGTATATTGAGGTTGGGTTTCTCGTCACGGAGGGCTGGTGTCACTTTACCTTCAGTTTAAAGTGGCATCCGGGCGCAGAGCCAGCAATAATTTAACAGTTATTGTTGTGTTCTGTTCTTGAGAGAGATGGGGAAAGAGAGAGAGAGAGAGAGAGAGAGAGAGAGAGAGAGAGAGAGAGAGAGAGAGAGAGAGAGAGAGAGACAGATGAGCATAGCCTTGCTTTTGAGAAAGGTCACCGTAGGCAGGCCTGGCTCTCAAGAGAAGACAGGCTATGTGTACACTGCCCAAAAAATGAGATGGAAACTGAGCTGTACTTCTTAACTTCCTGCCAAATATACACTGCTCAAAAAAATAAAGGGAACACTAAAATAACACATGCTAGATCTGAATGAATGAAATATTCTTATTAAATACTTTTTTCTTTACATAGTTGAATGTGCTGACAACAAAATCACACAAAAATTATCAATGGAAATCAAATTTATCAACCCATGGAGGTCTGGATTTGGAGTCACACAAAATTAAAGTGGAAAACCACACTACAGGCTGATCCAACTTTGATGTAATGTCCTTAAAACAAGTCAAAATGAGGCTCAGTAGTGTGTCCCTACAACGCCTGGGCATGCTCCTGATGAGGTGGCCAACTCCTGGACAGTCTGTGGTGGATGGAGCGAGACATGATGTCCCAGATGTGCTCAATTGGATTCAGGTCTGTGGAACGGGCGGGCCAGTCCATAGCATCAATGCCTTCCTCTTGCAAGAACTGCTGACACACTCCAGCCACATGAGGTCTAGCATTGTCTTGCATTAGGAGGAACCCAGGGCCAAGCATATGGTCTCACAAGGGGTCTGAGGATCTCATCTCGGTACCTAATGGCAGTCAGGCTACCTCTGGCGAGCACATAGAGGGCTGTGCGGCCCACCAAAGAAATGCCTGTGTCCCATGATTGTGTCCCACTTGTTGTTGATTCTTCACAAAAAAAATACAGTTTTATATCTTTATGTTTGAAGCCTGAAATGTGGCAAAAGGTCGCAAAGTTCAAGGGGGCCGAATACTTTCGCAAGGCACTGTATGTACACAATATGATAAATGTGACCCGTTTCAGGAAACACGACTTCACAGGAGAGCCGTTTCAACATAAAACATATTTCGAGATCAAAATGCGTTTTTTTTTGGCACAAATGCATCCTGGGAACTTTCGTGTGCTTTAATAACAAACGTTTATGCCATCTGTAAATACGAATAAAGTCGTTAAATTAAGAGCCTGGTTGGTTTAGCCAAAGAAAACGTCAGGAACATTCCTGAGGAACCTAGCCAAGATTGGCTGAGATAAAGAGTGGGCTGGACATGCCGAGAGATGAGTTTCAGATTGGTCTGCGGTGTAGCATCTTGTGTCTTTAAAATGAGCTGCTCGTAATGCGTAGATAATTCTTTCTATTGCAGTTTTTTCTAAAGATACAACATTAGCCATGGAGAACTGCAAATATGTTGCTACAGCTCTCAATAACATCGCTGCCCTGAATTTATCAGGTGCTATCGACAAAGGTCAGTGGGAAAAAGTTGTGATGGCCTAGTTTCTGGAGGACGGCCGTTACCATGTTGACTCTCTGACTCTGAAAATGAATCAGACGATGAGGAAATCCCTGATTTACATTAAAAAAAACTATTTTCATTGAAGACAACATTGTAAAGTCTTCTGATGACAGTGATGGGGAAGAAACAGTGATCAACAGTGTTGTTGTCACAGAAGAATTTGACCGAGTTTTGAAATCAGAGGAATGTCTGGTAGAAGAAGACTACAATAAGCAGATGAATAGGATTCTGGCGATTTTGAACCTTTTTTTTAACGAGAACAAATTCTTATTTTCAATGACGACCTACGAACAGTGAGTTAATCGCATTGTTCAAGGGCAGAACGACATATTTTTACCTTGACAGCTCAGGGGATTTGATCTGGCTCCCTTCCGGTTCCTAGTCCAACGCTCTAACCACTAGGCTACTCTGCCGCCCCAAATTGAGTCGGAAAGAGCATACAGAACACCTGTCTCCGGATTACATCTTCAAACTAAGGGCAACCATGGCATTCGTGACAGAGATGGAGAAATATCTGATGACTCTAATGCCATTGCACATGGTCAGGGTGAACTAGACTGACTTGACACAATGAAAGTTGAGAAGAAAGTTGTGCAAAGTAAACGGAAACGACGCAGGATGTAATGAAAGAACATTTCTACTGTTTCAGATATTATACGTCTCTAATTTTGTCAGAGAGTTGTTTTCATTGCAAGGTCAAGCTTACTGTTAGATAGCTAGCTAATGTTAGCTAAATGGGCAGGTAGGTAAATACAGTATATGATATACCATTTGGCAGCTCTGAGTCTCAAATTTGATCTTTTACATTTCGCTACTTAAGACCACTGGTGGAAAAAGTACTAAATTGTCATACTTGAGTAAAAGTAAACCTCTTGAAACTAGGGGGCACTATATTTATTTTGAGTGATTCTAGCGTAAAAGACAGAGGTAGTCATTTTTTCTCTCGCTCCTACTGAAAAGCCAATTTGATATATTGTCAAATAGATATTTGAAAAACACCTTGAGGATTGATTATAAAAAGCGTTTGCCATGTTTCTGTCGATATTATGGATATAATTTGGATTTTTTTTTCAGCGTTGTCGTGACCGCTATTTTCGGTGGATTTCTCAACATAATGTGACCAACAAACGGAGTTATTTTGGATATAAAATAATCTTTATGGAACAAAAGGAACATTTGCTGTCTAACTGGGAGTCTCGTCAGTGAAAACATCCGAAGATCATCAAAGGTAAACGGTTAATTTGATTGCTTTTCTGATTTTCATGACCAAGCTGCCTGCTGCTAGCTGGACATAATGCTATGCTAGGCTATCGATAAACTTACACAAACGCTTGTCTTGCTTTGGCTGTGAAGCATAATTTCAAAATCTGAGATGACAGGGTGATCAACAAAAGGCTAAGCTGTGTTTCACTATATTTCACTTGGCATTTCATGAATATGAATATTTTCTAGTAATATATTTTGACCGTTGCGCTATGCTAATGTGTGTAGTTGATGACAATTCTCCCGGATCCGCGATGGGTAGTTCCAAGAGATTATTAATAGAAAATGACTCAAGTAAAAGTGAGAGGCACCCGGTAAAATACAACTTGAGTAAAATAATGTGGTTTAAAAGTATTTGGTTTTAAAATTAATTAAGTAAATGGAATTGCTCAAAAGTAAAAGTACAAACCATTTCAAATTCCTTATATTAAGCAAACCAGACGGCACAATTGTTTTTTATTGGCAGATAGCCAGGGGTGCACTTCAACACTCAAGACAAGACACACACCGACAGATCAGAGGCAGTAGGGATGACCAGTAGGGATGACCAGGGATGTGTGTGAATTGGACCATTTTCCAGTCAAAATGTAACAAGTACTTTAAGTGTCAGGGAAAATGTATGCAGTAAAAATAACATTATTTTCTTTAGGAACGTAGTGAACATTTACTCTTCAATTTTTATTGTTCATTCAACTTTGTTTATCAATTTCTTGAATTGACTTGAGAGGTAGAGAGAGACAGAGACAGAGAGAGACAGAGAGAGAGACAGAGAGAGACAGAGAGAGACAGAGAGAGAGAGACCACTGAGAAAATAAAGTAAATTTAAGGTCCCAACAAAGGGTTTTATAATTCAAGTTTATTACACTGAGGTTACGAGTTGAAACAAAGAACAACAATCCACATTAAAGCAGAAATATTGATTGACTTGAATAATAAACTAAGATGGTCTGGAGGATAATTACAGGTCTATATCAGATTAATGTTATACAAGACCAACCTACTGCTACAGGTCTATAGTAGATTAATATTATACAAGACCAACCTACTGCTACAGGTCAACATCAGATTAATGTTATACAAGACCAACCTACTGCTACAGGTCTATAGCAGATTAATGTTATACAAGACCAACCTACTGCTACAGGTCTATATCAGATTAATATTATACAGGACCAAACATAAAGTTGGACCAGGAAACCAGAACATTCTTCATAGAGCTTGGTTAAAAGTTAAGTCACTCTGGCCCATTGTCTCCCTGTGAAAAGACCATCATACGATAGGCCTACTTCCATTCAGCTCCTAGTGGACCACAGACTGTACTGAGTGGACTCTTACATTTCCTTTCAGCTCAGAGTGGACCACAGACTGTACTGAGTGGACTCTTACATTTCCTTTCAGCTCAGAGTGGACCACAGACTGTACTGAGTGGACTCCTACATTTCCTTTCAGCTCAGAGTGGACCACAGACTGTACTGAGTGGACTCTTACATTTCCTTTCAGCTCCTATTGGACCACAGACTGTACTGAGTGGACTCATACATTTCCTTTCAGCTCCTATTGGACCACAGACTATACTGAGTGGGCTCAGGCATGCAGAGTCTGTCTGCACCAAGTCCCATCTGACCATAGTGTTCTTCAGAGCTTCAACCAACATCTCTGTTTCACAGTACAGACTAAGGAGAAGTTTTGTTGCCACATACACTGGATAGGTGCAGTGAAATGTGTTGTTTTACAGGGTCAGACATAGTAGTAGTACGGTTCCTCCCTCTGAATGTAACATACATTATGATGCGTATCTATTTAGTAGCTAGCTAGCCTCTGTCTGAATCTAACATTATGCCATATAACATATCTATTTAGTAGCTAGCTAGCCTCTGTCTGAATCTAACATACGAATCATAATGTATCTTTCTAGTAGCTAACCTTATGCGTTATAACATGTGCATGTGAAAAACTTAAAAGGGTTCTTCATCTGTCTCCATAGGAGAACCTTTTCAATAACCCTTTTTTGTTCCATGTAGAACCCTTTCCACAGAGGGTTCTACCTGGAACCAAAAATCATTCTACCTGGAACCAAAAAGGGTTCTACCTGGAACCCAAAATCATTCTACCTGGAACCAAAAAGGGTTCTATCTGGAACCAAAAAGGGTTCTATCTGGAACCAAAAAGGGTTCTATCTGGAACCAAAAAGGGTTCTACCTGGAACCCAAAATCATTCTACCTGGAACCCAAAATCATTCTACCTGGAACCAAAAAGGGTTCTACCTGGAACCCAAAATCATTCTACCTGGAACCAAAAAGGGTTTTCCTATGGGAACAGGACGAAGAAGCCTTTCGGTGATGTACACCATCCAGCCTCATCAGCAGGATATTATATTCTCACCACTGAAAAATTGCAAACCCCTTTAGCTTGATTCTATTGAATGCATTCACTATCAATATACTGTATCAGCCTTCAATATACTGTATCAGCCTTCAATATACTGTATCAGCCTTCAATATACTGTATCAGCCTTCAATATACTGTATCAGCCTTCAATATACTGTATCAGCCTTCAATATACTGTATCAGCCTTCAATATACTGTATCAGCCTTCAATATACTGTATCAGCCTTCAATATACTGTATCAGCCTTCAACATACTGTATCAGCCTTCAATATACTGTATCAGCCTTCAAGTAAAAACACGGTCTCAATCTAACTAAGGTTTAATGCACAAACTATTTATTAACTTCAATCAAACATGTATTATCTCTGAGCATCACTATATCTAAATAGAATAATCTAGTTACTCTCACTCATTATTAAGGGAGGTACACTTCTCCAACAGGCGACATGGAAGAGAGGGAGAAAGGAAGGCGTGTTACATTTACATTTGTGATGAATAAATTGTCTCCCTAGTGAATGTTCCTGTCTAAATGGTGAATATCCAGGAGGGCTGTGATTTATGAAGCAGGAGAGGAGAGAAGAGGAGAGGAGAGGAGGTGAGGAGGAAGAGAAGGTGAGGAGAGGAGGAGCAGAAGAGGAGAGGAGGCGATGAGAGAGGAAAGAAGAGGAGGAGGAGAGGGAGGAGAGGTGTGGAAGAGAGAAGAGAAGGAGAGGAGAGGAGGTGAGGAGAGGAGTGGAAGAGAGAAGAGAAGAAGAGGAGAGGAGAGGAAGGGGAAGCGAAGGAGAGGAGAGGAGCAGAAGAGGAGAGGAGGCGATGAGAGAGGAAAGAAGAGGAGGAGGAGAGGAGAGGGAGGAGAGGTGTGGAAGACAGAAGAGAAGGAGAGGAGAGGAGGTGAGGAGTGGAAGAGAGAAGAGAAGGAGATTAGAGGAGGTGAGGAGAGGAGAGGAGTGGGAGGAGAGGATGAGGAAGAGAAGAGGAGGAGATGGAGAGGAGGAGAGGAAGGGGAGGAGAAGAGGAGAGGAGGAGAGGAAGGAGGAGGAGATGAGAGAAAAGGAGGGGGGAGTAGAGGAGAGAAGATGAGAAAAGATGACAGAACGGGCTGAACCCGATACAGGTACAGTATATGGATTCGGAGAGAACGCCTATGAATCACTTGCACAACGGTAAAACCTGTTTCCCAAGTACTTCATCAACCAATCAGGATGGCTGACTGCAGATCCATCACAATGACTTCATCCCAAATCCTCCATTCGCTATGTAGTGCACTATGTTAGACCAGGACCCAATGGGGAATAGGATGCTATTTGTAACACCCAATCGTCTGGCATGAAGTCACGTAGGGACCGTGGCGAATAGTAGAGAGTGGATCGCCTCAGGGAGAGGGACAACTCAGTGGTTATGATGATGACTTAGACAACTGACATCAGATCTCATTATGGAGCCCCCAGCATCTCTCCACACACACACACACACACACACACACACACACACACACACACACACGGCTAGCGGAACCGAACGAGCGCATACTCCCTTAAACGACCTTCACAAAACGCGAAAAAAAAGCAGCAATTATACTGTTGGTCCCTCTTGAGATGCCATAGCCAGTATACCCCTCCTCAACCTTAGAATTAATATTAGATAACTTAAGAAATCGGTCATTTATTTTGACGTTTTGCAGAGGAGATCTTAGTCATGCAGTTTTACATCGAACTAAAGATGTTTTGGTCCCACGAAAACGTTTTGTCTTTCATTGAATGACAACAATGACTTCATTGAAGAATCCCTACTGTCGACCAATTGTCACGCTGGTGTAAAGGGATCGGGAGACAGGCACAGGAATGCGTACTAAGGGTTTTTATTGACCCAAATTACAGCCATGTAAAGGCACAGGGACGAAGACCAAACAAACACACGCATACAATAAACAGGGTTGAAACCAAAAACAAAAAGAGTGAGGAGTACCTCGGATAAATACAGCCGGGACGAGACCCGCAACAAACACGCACAAAATGATACCACACGGGATGAGACCCGTAACAAACACGCACAAAATGATACCACACGGGACGAGACCCGCAACATACACGCACAAAATGATACCACACGGGACGAGACCCGCAACATACACGCACAAAATGATACCACAGGGGACGAGACCCGTAACATACACGCACAAAATGATACCACAGGGGACGAGACCCGTAACAAACACGCACAAAATGATACCACACGGGACGAGACCCGTAACAAACACGCACAAAATGATACCACACGGGATGAGACCCGTAACATACACGCACAAAATGATACCACACGGGACGAGACCCGCAACAAACACGCACAAAATGATACCACACGGGATGAGACCCGTAACAAACACGCACAAAATGATACCACACGGGACGAGACCCGCAACATACACGCACAAAATTATACCACACGGGACGAGACCCGCAACATACACGCACAAAATTATACCACACGGGACGAGACCCGCAACATACACGCACAAAATTATACCACACGGACGAGACCCGCAACATACACGCACAAAATGATACCACAGGGGACGAGACCCGCAACATACACGCACAAAATGATACCACACGGGACGAGACCCGCAACATACACGCACAAAATGATACCACACGGGACGAGACCCGCAACATACACGCACAAAATGATACCACAGGGGACGAGACCCGTAACAAACACACACAAAATGATTCAACATAGGACGAGACCCGTAATCATCTGCACAATACAAGCGTCAGGAAAGCAAACATCACACGACCAACGTACACTGTAACAATAAATCGACGGCCCAATGGTGAACCGAAGGTCACACTTATACAATTACTAACCAAGGAAATGGTGACCAGGTGTGTGTAATGACACAGTGCCGGAGGAATCCGAGACACCGATCATCGACTTCCAGCTTGTCTCGAGTAACAAAATGTGCACCAAAAGGCAGAAAAAAACTAAAAAACATTGTCAAAGTCCAAAATGAACAAAATGGCATCACAACATATGGGTAACTCACTGTATATAGCCTGGTTATCATTACTCATTGACTCAGTACTGGTACTCACTGTATATAGCCTGGTTATCATTACTCATTGACACAGTACTGGTACTCACTGTATATAGCCTGGTTATCATTACTCATTGACACAGTACTGGTACTCACTGTATATAGCCTAGTAATCATTACTCATTGACTCAGTACTGGTACTCACTGTATATAGCCTGGTTATCATTACTCATTGACTCAGTACTGGTACTCACTGTATATAGCCTGGTTATCATTACTCATTGACTCAGTACTGGTACTCACTGTATATAGCCTGGTTATCATTACTCATAGACTCAGTACTGGGACTCACTGTATATAGCCTAGTTATCATTACTCATTGACTCAGTACTGGTAGCCTAGTGGTTAGAGTGTGGAGGTGGCAGGTAGCCTAGTGGTTAGAGTGTAGAGGTGGCAGGTAGCCTAGTGGTTAGAGGGTAGAGGAGGCAGGTAGCTTAGTGGTTAGAGTGTAGAGGTGGCCGGTAGCCTAGTGGTTAGAGTGTAGAGGTGGTAGGGTAACCTAGTGGTTAGAGTGTAGATGCGGCAGGTAGCCTAGTGGTTAGAGTGTAGAGGCGGCAGGTAGCGCAGTGGTTAGAGTGTAGAGGAGGTAGGTAGCCTAGTGGTTAGAGTGTAGAGGAGGTAGGTAGCCTAGTGGTTAGAGTGTAGAGGAGGTAGGTAGCCTAGTGGTTAGAGTGTAGAGGCAGCAGGTTGGAGTGTAGATTTGACAAATAACAATTTGATTTGACACACACTTCGTTCTGTGTGTTAAATGGTCTCAGCGGACACACACACACACAAACAGGCACACACTCAAACACACAGAGCCTGTGTCCTGTGCATCCTGATAAGCGTCATTGTGTGTAGTGTGTTTGTTAATGAAGCGAGACACAACGTGGCAGGGGCCTGTGTCTAAGTATGTGTGTCTAAGTGTGTGTGTGAGAGAGAGAGAGAGAGAGAGAGAGAGAGAGAGAGAGAGAGAGAGAGAGAGAGAGAGAGAGAGAGTCTAAGAGTGTGTGTGTGTGTGTGTGTTATCATTGCTCATTGGCGCGTGCGTGCGTGTGTGTGTGTGTGCGCGCGCGTGTGAGTGAGTGTCCGTGTGACCCGAGGGTGATCATCACTGTGAGATGTGGTAGTAATGTTCTCTGTGATGTGATATACATGTACCTAGTGGAGGCTGTAATTGGGTCTTTTATTGCTAGAAACAGAGAGATGACGGCCCGGGAAGGCGAGATCAGTCGTGAATCTGCTGAGGGACCACGGGCCTCTATAATAATAACACAATATCTCATATTCAATATTTATACCACGGGATTGTTGGACACTCCATTCTGATTGGCTGTAAGGGTATTCTAGAGTGTTTTCATTTTAGATATACGGACAGTTGTAAAATATATCGACGTAGTTCCTGTAGTAGGTACCTTTATTCTCATTTTCTAAATCACAGTACAGGATGTGTCAGCCAACACTGACACGGCCATCGGATTGCTTGTTGTGAGATGCGGTAACGGTATTTCTGTCAAAGTGTTTCATAAGGGCATACATGATATATATATATATATATATAAAACAATGTCATGTCATTCACTATCCACAATATAATGCACTGTGTCATTTACAGCAAGCCACCTCATTCATCTGGTGTTTTAGATAAGTACCGTTGGTAACACTTTACCTGACACCCCAGCGTCACAATACGTTACGAGACGGTCATAACCATGCCGTAATATGTCATAACAGCTGACATAACCTGTCTTAATCTGGTCATAACAGCTGACGTAACCTGTCATAATATGGTCTTAATCTGGTCATAACCTGTCATAACATGGTCTTAATCTGGTCATAACCTGTCATAATATGGTCTTAATCTGGTCATAACCTGTCATAATATGGTCTTAATCTGGTCATAACCTGTCATAATATGGTCTTAATCTGGTCATAACCTGTCATAATATGGTCTTAATCTGGTCATAACCTGTCATAATATGGTCTTAATCTGGTCATAACCTGTCATAATATGGTCTTAATCTGGTCATAACAGTTGACATAATTTGTCTTAACACATACATTTACACCTGTTGTGACATCTGGCTGTCAGACATGCACCTTCCCCAATGCTCTGTTGTTGATGACTGGGATGAATGTAGGAGCAGATTTCAGGAGCAGGACAAGACACCCTCTATGTGACTGATGACTGATACAAGGGCCTGTACGTGATAGGCCTATCTGGCCTTATATGATTATGATGTCATAATGCTTCATGACACTGATATAAGGGCCTGTACGTGATAGGCCTATCTGGCCTTATCTGATTATGATGTCATAATGCTTCATGACAGTGTCATAAAGTGTATTTTCTACTAAGTTGTTTTAAAAAAACATTACTGTAAATAATTCATTACAACAACAACAACAACAAAGGAACTTTGTTCTTGGCAGAGAAAAAAACTAATTTGAATAAATGTGGGTTTTTGACACCCTTATTATGTAGGTGTCATAACCAGCCATAAAATAACACTGTGTCACAACAGGTGTAAATATATGGGTCATGACAGTGTTATGACCATGTTATAACAGGCTATAACAGCTTATAACAGCTTCTATGACATATTATGACATGACAATGACACTGGGTGTTTACCTTTCTCTGTGGCAAAGATATGGCTCTGCAGTGGAACAGTTTGACGGGATCCTGAACAATTGTGATATTTTGTGTTTATTTTACACCGAGCTTTTTTTTTTTCTTCAGATTTGTAATCATTTCCTACGACCGAAAACATCTTCTGTACCTCGAAACAGAGAGCACTAACCTCGATTTTGATTTTCAATTTCTACTTCAACGAGTCGGCAGCTCTGCATGTTCTACTTCCTCTGGACCAGCACTCGAAGAGGAAGTGATGACGCAGAAGAGGCATCCTGGCGAGACTATGTCAGCGAGCACATAAACCGTCTCTACCCTACGTTCTATTCGCTAGCGAAAAAACTGGACGAGCTCCATTCGAGACTAAACTATCAACGAGACTTGAATCATTTTTAATATTCAATGTGACATGGAGACGTAGCTGAACAAGGACATAAATAATATACATCTCACTGGTTTCTCCATCGTCTAGACAGGACGGCAGAGGGGTGTGTCTCCTTGTTTACAACAGCTGGTGTGCTGATGTTAAGGAAGTCTCAAGTTTTTGCTTCCCTGAGTTAGAATACCTTATGATAAGCTGTAGACCGTAATATTTACCAAGAGAGTGTTTTCATCTACATTTTTCGTGGCCGTCTATTACCACCATAAACCGATGCTGGCATTAAGACCGCACGCTATATAGGGCCGTAAAGCAAACAAGAAAAGGCTCATCAGGAGGCGGCTGGTGATTTTAATGCAGGGAAATTCGTTTTAGCTCATTTTTCTTTACCAGAATGTCACCTGTGCAACTAAAGGCGACAAAACTCTTGATCATTTTTTTACTCCACAAACAGAAACGCAACAAACGTCTCTCCCTTTGGCAGATCTGACCATAAATCTATGCTCTTGATTCCTGCTTTAAAAAGCAAAAACTCAAACAGGAAGTACCAATGACTCGCTCAATATAGAAACGGTCCAATGAAGCGGATGCTAAGATAGAAGACGGTTTCTCTAAACGGTTTCTCTAAACGGTTTCTCTAACACAGACTGGAATGTTTTAGGTGATTAATCCGTTAACATATGAGGAGTTTACCACATCAACAAGGAAAAGGAGAGCCGTACACTCTTGGAGCTCAGATGAAATGATTTAATAACCGACGTTTCAACAGACAAGCTGTCTTCATCAGGGTACAATGACAAACACTGCTGGGTCACTAGTTTATATCGTGTCAAAGGACACACACAAGTGTCTGTAATCATGGCCGGCTGTGGCTTGATATCATTGGTTAATCACATGGCCTGACATCATTGGTTAATCACATGGCTTGATATCATTGGTTAATCACATGGCCTGATATCATTGGTTAATTTGCAGATATAAATAGAACATCAAAAACATGAATGGATTACATACAGTCATAGATACAATTTGGCTACATAAGCCTACAAACATTTACAATGAATAGCAAAATAACAATAATCACCAAAATGGCTTCAGATCAAAGTCTACGTTGAGACTGAAGGGAGCAAGTGTCTTTAAATTAAAGATCCAAACTCTAATTTACCACCATAAAAAAAACCCTACACAACATCTATTTGTGCCTCGACCGGATGGAAATTACAAAGTCCCCACAGTGACATTATGTAAATATCCCAACCAGAAAGCCATGGATTACAGGAAAAACTAGGCTAAGTCTGCCGCTTTCAAGGAATGAGACACTAATCCGGATGCTTATATTAAATCCTGCTACAACCTCCGACGAGCCATTAAACAGACAAAGCGTTAATTGAGGACTAAGATTGAATCTTACTACGCCGGCTCTGACTCTCGTCGGATGTAGCAGGGCTTGCAAACTATCATGGACTACAAAGGAAAACCCAGCCCCGAGCTTACCAGTGATGCAAGCCTACCAGATGAGAGAAACTCCTTCTATGCTCCCTTCTAGGCAAGCAACACTGATCCATGCATGAGAGCACCAGCTGTTCCGGACAACTGTGTGATCTTGCTTTCCATAGCCGATGTGAGTAAGACCTTTAAACTGGTCAACATTCACAAAGCCTCAGGGCCAGACGGATTACCAGGTTCTGTACTCAGAGCATGCATGGACAAACTGGCAAGTGTCTTCACTGACATTTTCAACCTCTCCTTGTCCAAGTCTGTAATACCAACATGTTTCAAGCAGACCACCATAGTCCCTATGCCCAAGAATGCCAAGGTAACCAATCTAAATGACTGTCGCCCGGTAGCAGTCACATCTGTAGCCATGAAGTGCTTTGAAAGGCTGGTCATGGCTCACATCACCACCATCATCCCAGACTCCCTGGACTCACTCCAATAGCCCTTATGCACATTCCATGACCGAACGTTCGTAGCACACTTTCTTCCGGTGTGGCAATTTCCGAATTTCACACTCTGGAACGGAAGTCAGTCTAGTTATTATCGACGAAGTAACATTGCAGTCGCAGTCTTTTACTAGGTGTCTTCAGGACTTGCCTCAAATTAATATTAATGATATACATCGAATTGTTAAATCAGCCTCTCAGACTCCAGCTAGCAAGAACAAAAAGGTGTTCAAGATATATATAGGAAGCTACATAGGCAACTATGAAGGTGAGTACCAAGTCAGTGACAGATATAACGTTAGCTAGCTACAATCACATTAGCTAGCTAGTTTAACTAGTACCTGTAGCTAGCTAGTTACTTCGTAAAATGATGTAACGTTGACAGAATCTACCTGAGGTGTGTACACTCCAATTTGCATACCACACCAACAGATCCCACCTGGAAAGATCCCACCTGGACAAAAGGAACACCTATGTGAGAATGCTATTCATTGACTACAGCTCAGCGTTCAACACCATAGTGCCCTCAAAGCTCATCACCGCAAGGCACTACAGAGGGTAATGCATATGGCCAGGTACAACACCGGGGTCAAGCTTCTTGCCATCCAGGACCTCTGTACCAGGCGGTGTCAGAGGAAAGCACTAAAAATCGTCAAAGACCAGCACATCTAGTCATAGACTGTTCTCTCTGCTACCATACGGCAAGCGGTACCGGAGCACCAAGACTAGGACCAAGAGGCTTTTAAACAGCTTCTACCCCCAAGCCAGAAGACTCCTGAACAGCTAATCAAATGGCTACCCAGACTATTTTCACCCCCCCCCCCCCGCCCCCAAAGCTGCTGTTACTCTGTTATTATCTTATGCATAGCCACTTTAATAACCCTACCTGCATGTACATAATTACCTCAATTACCCCAACACCAGTGCCCCCTCACATTGACACATTGACTCTGTACCTGTACTCCCTGTATATAGCCTCCACATTGACTCTGTACCGGTACCCCCTGTATATAGCCTCCACATTGACACATTGACTCTGTACCTGTACCCCCTGTATTTAGCCTCCACATTGACTCTGTACCTGTACTCCCTGTATATAGACTCCACATTGACTCTGTACCTGTACTCCCTGTATATAGCCTCCACATTGACTCTGTACCGGTACCCCCTGTATATCGCCTCCACATTGACTCTGTACTGGTACCCCCTGTATATAGCCTCCACATTGACTCTGTACCGTAACACCCTGTATAAAGCCTCCACATTGACTCTGTACCGTAATACCCTGTATATAGCCTCCACATTGACTCTGTACCGTAATACCCTGTATATAGCCTCCACACTGACTCGGTACCGTAACACCCTGTATAAAGCCTCCACATTGACTCTGTACCGTAATACCCTGTATATAGCCTCCACATTGACTCTGTACCGTAATACCCTGTATATAGCCTCCACATTGACTCTGTACCGTAATACCCTGTATATAGCCTCCACATTGACTCTGTACCGGTACCCCCTGTATATCGCCTCCACATTGACTCTGTACTGGTACCCCCTGTATATAGCCTCCACATTGACTCTGTACCGTAACACCCTGTATAAAGCCTCCACATTGACTCTGTACCGTAATACCCTGTATATAGCCTCCACATTGACTCTGTACCGTAATACCCTGTATATAGCCTCCACATTGGCTCTGTACCGTAATACCCTGTATATAGCCTCCACATTGACTCTGTACCGTAATACCCTGTATATAGCCTCCACATTGACTCTGTACCGTAATACCCTGTATATAGCCTCCACATTGACTCTGTACCGTAATACCCTGTATATAGCCTCCACATTGACTCTGTACCGTAATACCCTGTATATAGCCTCCACATTGACTCTGTACCGGTACCCCCTGTATATCGCCTCCACATTGACTCTGTACTGGTACCCCTGTATATAGCCTCCACATTGACTCTGTACCGTAATACCCTGTATAAAGCCTCCACATTGACTCTGTACCGTAATACCCTGTATATAGCCTCCACATTGACTCTGTACCGTAATACCCTGTATATAGCCTCCACATTGACTCTGTACCGTAACACCCTGTATATAGCCTCCACATTGACTCTGTACCGTAATACCCTGTATATAGCCTCCACATTGACTCTGTACCGTAACACCCTGTATATAGCCTCCACATTGACTCTATACCGTAATACCCTGTATATAGCCTCCACATTGACTCAGTACCGTAACACCCTGTATATAGCCTCCACATTGACTCTATACCGTAATACCCTGTATATAGCCTCCACATTGACTCTGTACCGTAAAGTGTAAGTAAGAATTTCACTGTAAGGTATTCGACGCATGTGACAAATAACATTTGATATGATTTGAAATGCCACACAGCATGAGAGTAGGGTTATAGAGAGCTACTAGGGACCTTGTTAGAGCGTTGGACTAGTAACCGAAAGGTTGCAAGATCGAATCACCGAGCTGACAAGGTACAAATCTGTCGTTCTGCCCCCTGAACAAGGCAGTTAACCCACTGTTCCTAGGCCATCATTGAAAATAAGAATGTGTTCTTAACTGACTTGCCCTAGTTAAATAAAGGTTAAACATTACACTGTTACTCTACTACACCTGTTGTTTACAGAGAATGTGATGCATTACATTTGTTTGATGTAGAAGGAGACTCTGCTGCCTCATCAACTGAACACAGATGTTTGATGTAGAAGGAGCCTCTGCTGCCTCATCAACTGAACACAGATGTTTGATGTAGAAGGGGCCTCTGCTGCCTCATCAACTGAACACAGATGTTTTCTGTAGAAGGAGCCTCTGCTGCCTCATCAACTGAACACAGATGTTTGATGTAGAAGGAGCCTCTGCTGCCTCATCAACTGAACACAGATGTTTTCTGTAGAAGGAGCCTCTGCTGCCTCATCAACCGAACACAGATGTTTTCTGTAGAAGGAGCCTCTGCTGCCTCATCAACTGAACACAGATGTTTTCTGTAGAAGGAGCCTCTGCTGCCTCATCAACTGAACACAGATGTTTTCTGTAGAAGGAGCCTCTGCTGCCTCATCAACTGAACACAGATGTTTGATGTAAAAGGAGCCTCTGCTGCCTCATCAACTGAACACAGATGTTTTCTGTAGAAGGAGCCTCTGCTGCCTCATCAACTGAACACAGATGTTTGATGTAGAAGGTGCCTCTGCTGCCTCATCAACTGAACACAGATGTTTTCTGTAGAAGGAGCCTCTGCTGCCTCATCAACTGAACACAGATGTTTTCTGTAGAAGGAGCCTCTGCTGCCTCATCAACTGAACACAGATGTTTTCTGTAGAAGGAGCCTCTGCTGCCTCATCAACTGAACACAGATGTTTGATGTAGAAGGAGCCTCTGGTGCCTCATCAACTGAACACAGATGTTTGATGTAGAAGGAGCCTCTGCTGCCTCATCAACTGAACACAGATGTTTGATGTAGAAGGAGCCTCTGCTGCCTCATCAACTGAACACAGATGTTTTCTGTAGAAGGAGCCTCTGCTGCCTCATCAACTGAACACAGATGTTTGATGTAGAAGGAGCCTCTGCTGCCTCATCAACTGAACACAGATGTTTTCTGTAGAAGGAGCCTCTGCTGCCTCATCAACTGAACACAGATGTTTGATGTAGAAGGAGCCTCTGGTGCCTCATCAACTGAACACAGATGTTTGATGTAGAAGGAGCCTCTGCTGCCTCATCAACTGAACACAGATGTTTGATGTAGAAGGAGCCTCTGCTGCCTCATCAACTGAACACAGATGTTTTCTGTAGAAGGAGCCTCTGCTGCCTCATCAACTGAACACAGATGTTTTCTGTAGAAGGAGCCTCTGCTGCCTCATCAACTGAACACAGATGTTTTCTGTAGAAGGAGCCTCTGCTGCCTCATCAACTGAACACAGATGTTTTCTGTAGAAGGAGCCTCTGCTGCCTCATCAACTGAACACAGATGTTTTCTGTAGAAGGAGCCTCTGCTGCCTCATCAACTGAACACAGATGTTTTCTGTAGAAGGAGCCTCTGCTGCCTCATCAACTGAACACAGATGTTTGATGTAGAAGGAGCCTCTGCTGCCTCATCAACTGAACACAGATGTTTGATGTAGAAGGAGCCTCTGCTGCCTCATCAACTGAACACAGATGTTTTCTGTAGAAGGAGCCTCTGCTGCCTCATCAACTGAACACAGATGTTTGATGTAGAAGGAGCCTCTGCTGCCTCATCAACTGAACACAGATGTTTGATGTAGAAGGAGCCTCTGCTGCCTCATCAACTGAACACAGTGTGGCTATCAGTCAGGGATATAGTGGATGTGATGGGGAGGGTGAGAAAGAGGGGGAGGCTCAGTGAGTTCACTGGACCAAATGAGGAGGGGGGAGACAAGGGGAGAAAGAGGGGGAAGCTCAGTGCGTTAACTGAATGGAGGTCAGGTCCGGTTGATGGGATAGAGGTCTGTAAACCTACTAACTCGTAGGTCTGGTTGATGGGATAGAGGTCTGTAAACCTACTAACTTAATTCGGGTGTGAAACCAGGTCTGGTTGATGGGATAGAGGTCTGTAAACCTACTAACTTAATTCGGGTGTGAAACCAGGTCTGATGGATGGGATAGAGGTCTGTAAACCTACTAACTTAATTCGGGTGTGAAACCAGGTCTGGTTGATGGGATAGAGGTCTGTAAGCATACTATTTTTTTTATTTTTTTATTTATTTCACCTTTATTTAACCAGGTAGGCTAGTTGAGAACAAGTTCTCATTTGCAACTGCGAACTGGCCAAGATAAAGCGTAGCAGTGTGAACAGACAACACAGAGTTACACATGGAGTAAACAATTAACAAGTCAATAACACAGTAGAAAAAATAAGAAAAAAAGAGTCTATATATATTGTGTGCAAAAGGCATGAGAAGGTAGGCGAATAATTACAATTTTGCAGATTAATAACACTGGAGTGATAAATGATCAGATGGTCATGTACAGGTAGAGATATTGGTGTGCAAAAGAGCAGAAAAGTAAATAAATAAAAACAGTAACTTAATTAGGGTGTGAAACCAGGTCTGGTTAATGGGATAGAGGTCTGTAAACCTACTAACTTAATTAGGGTGCGAAACCAGGTCTGGTTGATGGGATAGAGGTCTGTAAACCTACTAACTCGTAGGTCTGGTTGATGGGATAGAGGTCTGTAAACCTACTAATTCGTAGGTCTGGTTGATGGGATAGAGGTCTGTAAACCTACTAACTCGTAGGTCTGGTTGATGGGATAGAGGTCTGTAAACCTACTAACTCGTAGGTCTGGTTGATGGGATAGAGGTCTGTAAACCTACTAATTCGTGTGCTGATGGAATAAGGGAAGTTGGAGGTTCCTAGAATGGGATCATTTTAGAAAACATTTTCTTGTGAATTTTTGCATCCAGATAATAAGCCTAAACAGTGGCGTCTTTATTAAGACGTAATGACACATGTTTGGGAAATATATACTGTATAATAATCTATTTTATTTGAAATTTCGGGCATGTGCCGTTTCTAGAAAAGTTACATGAGTCTTTGTCATAGTAATCTCTCCAACCTGACGTCAAGGTTTTTAAATGTTTTGCAGGAGTTCTCTCTACAAAACACTCAACGGATACATGCCTGACATGAACCTTCTCAGAAACGTATGCCAACTTTTCTCCACTTACTGCCCCTCTCGTGACAACAATGGAAGTGTCAGCTGACGTGCCCCTGGTTGAGTCTACCTTTGGGCCAGTGTAAGCTGGCAGTGTGCTGTCCTATCAACTTCCACAGCCAAAGACCAGTGAAATTGTGAAGATTGCCGAGGCCCCTTCTCCACCAATACTTCCATTAGATGGCTACAGGCTTCAGTCTTCCCAGTGTGCTTACGTCCTTAGCCATCAGGAGCAGTTCCACCTCAAGGCATTAGAGACAACCTAGGAGATGTCACACAAAGTCCAGGTTGCTACAAGGGAGCGAGCAGCAGCCCAACCTAGGAGATGTCACACAAAGTCCAGGTTGCTACAAGGAATGGCACCAGCTAAGGAAAAATGAGAATAACATCCCTTCGTTTCCGAGAGGTTTGCCATGTCCGAGAGGTTAGCCATGTCCGAGAGGTTTGCCATGTCCGAGAGGTTTGCCATGTCCGAGAGGTTTGCCATGTCCGAGAGGTTTGCCATGTCCGAGAGGTTTGCCATGTCCGAGAGGTTTGCCATGTCCGAGAGGTTTGCCATGTCCGAGAGGTTTGCCATGTCCGGGGAGAGACCTCAGCTGACCGTCTGAGCAGATGTTCAAGGGACCTGGTATATAGACCATGGAGATGAAGAGGGGGCCATGGAGTCAGTGGCTGTACAGGAGTACTGCACACTGAAGAATATTAACTTCTTTCAGTGTGGCTTCGTACCCAGATGCCCCGTGGTTAGGATCCTCTCCAGATGGCCTCATATTTATTTTATCTCGAGGCCATCAGACTGTTAAACAGCCAACACTAACATAGAGAGGCTGCTGCCAACATACAGACTCAAATCTCAAGGCCACTTTAATACATGGACTTAATAAAGGTATCACTAGTCACTTTAAATTATGCCACTTTAATAATGTTTACATACCCTACATTACTCATCTCATATGTATATACTGTATTCTATACCATCTACTGCATCTTGCCTACGCCGCACGGCCATCGCTCATCCATATATTTATATGTACATATTCTCATTCATCCCTTTACATTTGTGTGAGGAACTAATTCCAGACTGCTTGAAGATCTCCTTGTCACTCACAGATCCAGGATACAACGATGACACAACAGTGACAGCTCCACATGGTGCCGTTCCCAACATGCCCTTAAAGGTGCAGTGTGACTAGTAGGAAGAAAACACCTCACTCTGCAGTAGTAGTGAAGACGGTTTCTGGCAGCGGAGTTCAGTGCAGTCCATCACTACCTGGGTGTCTGGATAGTCATTGAACTCAGGTGGCAGGTGGGCTTTGATGGTTTCCTTGGGGATCCATATATCCGTGCTGATCCAAGCAGACAGTAGAGTTGACCCAAGAGATGATAATCCGACTCGATTGGTGGATGCTGAACCGATGGGCCAAATCCTTCTGCTTTCAGACCCAGTGACAGATGAGTCATAAACAAGAATAACTTGTCGATTGATGGCAGTGTTCTGAACATAAAGAAAACCGTTTTAGTACAATATAGTCCTTACATTCGGTCCATAACACAAAGTAAATGATGTTTAGGAATTACAGTAAGATCAAATAATATTCTCTATTAAATATGTTTAATGAAGTTGTCCTTTACTGGTTCTCTTCGAGTAACACTTGTTTCAGATGGATTGGTGCTTGTGACTCTCATAAACTTGGTCTCTGCGGCCCAATCAAGTGCCCGAAGGCCATCAGGTGGGTGTATTTCAAATACCCATAGTATTTGAAAACAAAATAGCTCATTACTATTATTGCTAATCTTCTCTAAGCATCAAGTAGCACTAGACATTGAATCTAGCTGCTATTGTAGCCTGTTTTTCTTGTCTCTGAAATTTGTACTGCAATTCACAGCAGTGACTTTGTTTTACATTATTTAACCTGGGAAGTGGACTAAGAAGCAAAACATATTTGCAGCAACGACCTGGGAGCATTTTTGGGGGTTAACTAAAAATGAATGTAAAAGACAATATACATTCAATGTGCCTACTCATGCTCATCTATACCAGCCTCGTTTTAAATAAAAATGAATATGTTCTTAAAATTAAGATGGACTTTGGGATAATAAATAAATAGTAAATAATAAAAAACAGTAATGCTGGATAATAATAATAATAATAATAATGTATTAATAATAATAAAAAATAATAACAATAATACTAGTAATAATAATAATAATAACAATAATACCAATAATAGTAATAATAACGATACCAATAATAATAAATGATAATAACTATATTAATAATAATAACAACAATAATAATAGTAATAACAATATTAATAATAATACATACTAATAACAGTAATAATAATAATAATAACAATATTAATACGTAGTAAATAATAAACAACAGTAATGCTGGATAATAATAAAAAATAAAATCATATAAAATAATAACAATAACAATAACAATAACAATGATAATAATAAATCATAATAACAATAATAATAATGATAATAATAATAATAATAATAATAATTATAATAATTATAATAATTCACAATAATAACAATCAAAATTATAATAATAATAACAATAATAATGATAACAATTAATAATAATAACAATAAAACTAATAATAATTAATAATAACAATAATAATAATAATAATAATAATCATAAATACTAATAACACATCATTACTGTACCTTGTGTAAAAACGTATATCCTCGTCAGAACCAGCAAATTGCTGTAGGCCAAAGCCGTGTTGGACGGTCTGTTTCTCCAGCTTGGCTCGAAGATCCTCCATTTCTCTTATGTGCTCATGGTTTGCCATTAGGGACATGTCCAGAGCTGCGGGTTCAGGGACTGCACAGTTATCATGTGTCTGGACCGGATCAGAGACGGCGCAGTAATCATGTGTCTGGACCTGAACAGGGACTGCACAGTAATCATGTGTCTGGACCTGAACAGGGACGGCAGAGTAATCATGTGTCTGGACCGGATCAATAGACGGCACAGTCCATAGGCAGCACACCTTGTTCTTCATCCTCCAGTCTTCTTTCCCAAACACCAGGTCTCTTTTGAATGTGCCAGTTCCACTATAGGAACAACACCTCTTTCTAGGTATTGTCGCCCCCCCCCAAAAAAATAGTTTTGTCCCTCAACAAAGTCACTCTCAGCTAAATGTGTACTACACACCTTTGTGTGTTTGGTGACAGTAAAGTTGTCACGACGTACTGCCACCAACCACCTTTTTCTGAGCTCTACATCGACCCGGGAAACGACGAAAGCTCCCGATACCATTTTATTTTGAAGAAACTGAACACAGAGGCACTGAACAATGTTCATTAGCACCGCCTTTGCGGGGCTGTAACTTAAACGTAGTCATTGCAAAATATTCCAGTCAGAAATGCATCGACCACAGTTAGCTAGCGAGTAAGCTAATGATAAAACAACAATAGCGGAAATCGCTCCGGAAGTCAGGAAGTAAAATAGAATGCGGGAGGTGGTACAAATCATAGAGCATATTCACATACCGCCGCAACAGATCAACAGATGGCACATCTCTATTCCACTCCACACTGTTATCTCCCAGCTGGACAAGAGGAGCACATATGTGAGAATTCTGTTCATTGACTAGAGCTCAGTGTTCAACACCATAGTGACTTCCAAGCTCATCACTAAGCTCATGTCCCTGTGACAGAACACCTCCCTCTGCAACTGGATCCTGAACTTCCTGACGGGCCGACCCAGGTGGCAACAACACATCCGCCAAGATGATCCTCAAAACTGGAGCCCCTCAGGGGTGAGTGCTTAGTCCCCTCCTGTACTCCCTGTTCACCCACGACTACATTGCATGACTCCAACACCATCATTCAGTTTTCTGACAACACAACGGTGGTAGGCCTGATCACCAGTGACGATGAGACAGCCTATAGAGAAGTCAGAGACCTGACAGTGTGGTGCCAGGACAACAACCATCTCCTTCAACGTCAGCAAGACAAAGAAGCTGGGCCGGTAGGGCGGCAGTTAGCTTAGTGGTTAAGAGCTTTGGGCCAGTAACAGAAAGGTTGATTGTTTCGAATCCCTGAGCTGACTAGATTACAAATGGGTCGATGTGCCCTTGGACCAAGGCACTTCAACCCTAATTGCTCTGGATAAGAGTGTTTGTTAAATAAAACAAAAACATGAAACCACAGGAAACAGAGGACATGGCCCCACCCACATCGACTGGGCTGTAGTTGAGCAAGGTGAGAGCTTCAAGTTCCCACCACTAAGGAATTAACATGTTCCACACACACCAACCCAGTCGTGAAGAAGGCACGGCAATGTCTACTCCCTCTCGGGAGTCTGAAAACGTTTGTCATAGTTATACATAGCACCTTGAGTGGCGTCATCAACGCTTGGCATCTGACCATTAAACTGCTAAACAGCAATCAGAGAGGCTGCTGCCTACGTAGAGACTCACTAGTCACTTTAAATAACGCCACTTTAATAATGTTTACATATCCTACATTACTCATCTCATATGTATATACTGTATTCTATACCATCCTACTGCATCTTGCCTATGCTGCTCATAGACTTCAAATTAAAAATCACCTTATTGTCCAGGGTGAAGAGGAATGAGTCATTCCTCGGTCGGTCATGTATTTATATGTAAAACATTTTTTTAAACTAGGCAAGTCAGTTAAGAAAACATTCTTATTTACAATGACGGCCTACCGGGGAACAGTGGGTTAACTGCCTGTTCAGGGGCAGAACAACAGATTTTTACCTTGTCAGCTCGGGGATTTGATCTTGCAACCTTTCGGTTACTAGTCCCAAGGCTCTAACCGCTAGGCTACCTGTTGCCCCAATTATGTATTCTAATCCCATCCCTTTACATTTGTGTGTATAAGATAGTTGTTGTGGAATTATAAGATGACTTGTTAGATATTACTGCACTGTTGGAACTAGAAGCACAAGCATTTCGCTACACTCGCATTAACATCTGCTAACCATGTGTATGTGAACAATACAATGTGATTTGATTTGATAACAAGGCCCTATAGAGGGTAGTGCGTATGGCTCAGGACATCACTGGCGCCGAGCTCCCTGCCATCCATGACCTCTATACCAGGCGGTGTCAGAGGAAGTGCCCAAAACATTTTCAAAAGACTCCAGCCACCACCCTAGGCACAGACTGTTCTCTCGGCGACAGCACGGCAAACGGTACCGATGCATCAAGTCTGGAACCAACAGGACCCTGAACAGCTTCTACCCCCCAAGTCATAGACTGTTCTCTCTGCTACCGCACGACAAGTCTGGAACCAACAGGACCCTGAACAGCTTCTACACCCCAAGTCATAGACTGTTCTCTCTGCTACCGCACGACAAGTCTGAAACCAACAGGACCCTGAACAGCTTCTACACCCCAAGTCATAGACTGTTCTCTCTGCTACCGCACGACAAGTCTGAAACCAACAGGACCCTGAACAGCTTCTACACCCCAAGTCATAGACTGTTCTCTCTGCTACCGCACGACAAGTCTGAAACCAACAGGACCCTGAACAGCTTCTACACCCCAAGTCATAGACTGTTCTCTCTGCTACCGCACAGCAAGCGGTACCGAAGTCTGAAACCAACAGGACCCTGAACAGCTTCTACACCCCAAGTCATAGACTGTTCTCTCTGCTACCGCACGACAAGTCTGAAACCAACAGGACCCTGAACAGCTTCTACACCCCAAGTCATAGACTGTTCTCTCTGCTACCGCACGACAAGTCTGAAACCAACAGGACCCTGAACAGCTTCTACACCCCAAGTCATAGACTGTTCTCTCTGCTACCGCACGACAAGTCTGGAACCAACAGGACCCTGAACAGCTTCTACACCCCAAGTCATAGACTGTTCTCTCTGCTACCGCACGACAAGTCTGGAACCAACAGGACCCTGAACAGCTTCTACACCCCAAGTCATAGACTGTTCTCTCTGCTACCGCACAGCAAGCGGTACCGAAGTCTGAAACCAACAGGACCCTGAACAGCTTCTACACCCCAAGTCATAAGACTGATAAATACTGAGTTAAATAGTTAACACAATAACTACCTGGACAATCTGCATCAAGTCTTTTGACTCATCACGTCCACTGCTGTTATTGTTTATTATCTATCCTGTTGCCTCGTCACTTTACCCTACTCATATGTACATATCTAACGCAAATACCTGGTACCCCTGCACATCGTCTCAGTACTGGTACTCACTGTATATAGCCTGGTTATCATTACACATGTACCTGTCTACCTCAGTTACCTGGTACCCCTGCACATTGACTCAGTACTGGTACTCACTGTATATGTCCAAATTATCATTACATATGTACCTGTCTACCTCAGTTACCTGGTACCCCTGCACATAGACTCAGTACTGGTACTCACCTAGTTATCATTACATATGTACCTGTCTACCTCAGTTACCTGGTACCCCTGCACATAGACTCTGTACTGGTACTCACCTAGTTATCATTACATATGTACCAGTCAACAGGTGTAGTAGCAGTCAACAGGTGTAGTAGCAGTCAACAGGTGTAGTAGGAGTCAACAGGTGTAGTAGTAGTCAACAGGCCCAGTAGGAGTCAACAGGCCCAGTTGGAGTCAACAGGTGTAGTAGGAGTCAACAGGCCCAGTAGGAGTCAACAGGTGTAGTAGTAGTCAACAGGCCCAGTAGTAGTCAACAGGACCAGTAGCAGTCAACAGGCCCAGTAGGAGTCAACAGGTGTAGAAGCAGTCAACAGGCCCAGTAGCAGTCAACAGGCCCAGAGGTAGTCAACAGGCCCAGTCAGAGTCAACAGGTGTAGTAGCAGTCAACAGGCCCAGTAGGAGTCAACAGGCCCAGTAGTAGTCAACAGGTGTAGTAAGAGTCAGCAGGTGTAGTAGGAGTCAACAGGTGTAGTAGGAGTCAACAGGTGTAGTAGTAGTAGACCTGTGTAGTAGTAGTAGACAGGTGTAGTAGTAGTCAACAGGTGTAGTAGTAGTAGACAGGTGTAGTAGTAGTTAACAGGTGTAGTAGTGGTAGACAGGTGTAGTAGTGGTAGACAGGTGTAGTAGTAGTCAACAGGTGTAGTAGTAGTAGACAGGTGTAGTAGTGGTAGACAGGTGTAGTAGTGGTAGACAGGTGTAGTAGTAGTTACCAGGTGTAGTAGTAGTTAACAGGTGTAGTAGTAGTAGACAGGTGTAGTAGTTGTCAACAGGTGTAGTAGTAGTAGACAGGTGTAGTAGTAGTTAACAGGTGTAGTAGTAGTAGACAGGTGTAGTAGTAGTCGACAGGTGTAGTAGTAGTTAACAGGTGTGGTAGTAGTAGACAGGTGTAGTAGTAGTAGACAGGTGTAGTAGTAGTCGGCAGGTGTAGTAGGAGTCAACAGGTGTAGTAGTAGTCAACAGGTGTAGTAGTAGTAAACAGGTGTAGTAGTAGTAGACAGGTGTAGTAGTGGTAGACAGGTGTAGTAGTAGTCAACAAGTTTAGTAGTCAACAGGTGTAGTAGTAGTAGACAGGTGTAGTAGTAGTAGACAGGTGTAGTAGTAGTAGACAGGTGTAGTAGTAGTAGACAGGTGTAGTAGTAGTCAACAGGTGTAGTAGTAGTCAACAGGTGTAGTAGTAGTTGACAGGTGTAGTAGTAGTCAACAAGTGTAGTAGTCAACAGGTGTAGTAGTAGTAGACAGGTGTAGTAGTAGTAGACAGGTGTAGTAGTAATAGACAGGTGTAATAGTAGTCAACAGGTGTAGTAGTAGTAGACAGGTGTAGTAGTAGTAGACAGGTGTAGTAGTAGTAGACAGGTGTAGTAGTAGTTAACAGGTGTAGTAGTGGTAGACAGGTGTAGTAGTGGTAGACAGGTGTAGTAGTAGTCAACAGGTGTAGTAGTAGTAGACAGGTGTAGTAGTGGTAGACAGGTGTAGTAGTAGTTACCAGGTGTAGTAGTAGTTAACAGGTGTAGTAGTAGTCAACAGGTGTAGTAGTAGTCAACAGGCCCAGTAGGAGTCAACAGGCCCAGTAGGAGTCAACAGGTGTAGTAGGAGTCAACAGCCCCAGTAGGAGTCAACAGGTGTAGTAGTAGTCAACAGGCCCAGTAGTAGTCAACAGGCCCAGTAGCAGTCAACAGGTGTAGTAGGAGTCAACAGGTGTAGTAGTAGTCAACAGGCCCAGTAGGAGTCAACAGGCCCAGTAGCAGTCAACAGGTGTAGTAGTAGTCAACAGGTGTAGTAGTAGTCAACAGGCCCAGTAGGAGTCAACAGGCCCAGTAGCAGTCAACAGGTGTAGTAGGAGTCAACAGGTGTAGTAGGATTCAACAGGTGTAGTAGTAGTCAACAGGCCCAGTAGGAGTCAACAGGCCGAGTAGCAGTCAACAGGTGTAGTAGGAGTCAACAGGTGTAGTAGTAGTCAACAGGCCCAGTAGGAGTCAACAGGCCCAGTAGGAGTCAACAGGTGTAGAAGCAGTCAACAGGCCCAGTAGCAGTCAACAGGCCCAGAGGTAGTCAACAGGCCCAGTCAGAGTCAACAGGTGTAGTAGCAGTCAACAGGCCCAGTAGGAGTCAACAGGCCCAGTAGTAGTCAACAGGTGTAGTAAGAGTCAGCAGGTGTAGTAGGAGTCAACAGGTGTAGTAGTAGTAGACAGGTGTAGTAGGAGTCAAGAGGTGTAGTAGTCAACAGGTGTAGTAGTAGTAGACAGGTGTAGTAGGAGTCAACAGGTGTAGTAGGAGTCAACAGGTGTAGTAGTAGTAGACAGGTGTAGTAGTAGTAGACAGGTGTAGTAGTAGTCAACAGGTGTAGTAGTAGTAGACAGGTGTAGTAGTAGTAGACAGGTGTAGTGGTAGTAGACAGGTGTAGTAGTAGTAGACAGGTGTAGTAGTAGTTAACAGGTGTAGTAGTGGTAGACAGGTGTAGTAGTGGTAGACAGGTGTAGTAGTAGTCAACAGGTGTAGTAGTAGTAGACAGGTGTAGTAGTGGTAGACAGGTGTAGTAGTAGTTACCAGGTGTAGTAGTAGTTAACAGGTGTAGTAGTAGTCGACAGGTGTAGTAGGAGTCAACATGTGTAGTAGTCAACAGGTGTAGTAGTAGTCAACAGGTGTAGTAGTAGTAAACAGGTGTAGTAGTAGTAGACAGGTGTAGTAGTGGTAGACAGGTGTAGTAGTAGTCAACAAGTGTAGTAGTAAACAGGTGTAGTAGTAGTAGACAGGTGTAGTAGTAGTAGACAGGTGTAGTAGTAGTAGACAGGTGTAGTAGTAG
This sequence comes from Oncorhynchus mykiss, assembly GCF_013265735.2. NCBI lineage: Eukaryota > Metazoa > Chordata > Actinopteri > Salmoniformes > Salmonidae > Oncorhynchus > Oncorhynchus mykiss. Next base: position 4,254,916 of record NC_048575.1, read on the forward strand.
TAGACAGGTGTAGTAGTAGTCAACAGGTGTAGTAGTAGTCAACAGGTGTAGTAGTAGTTGACAGGTGTAGTAGTAGTCAACAAGTGTAGTAGTCAACAGGTGTAGTAGTAGTAGACAGGTGTAGTAGTAGTAGACAGGTGTAGTAGTAGTAGACAGGTGTAGTAGTAGTAGACAGGTGTAGTAGTAGTCAACAGGTGTAGTAGTAGTCAACAGGTGTAGTAGTAGTTGACAGGTGTAGTAGTAGTCAACAGATTTAGTGGTAGTATGGCTGTATTATGCAGGGTGATATGGTTGTATTATGTAGGGTGATATGGTATGGCTGTGAAATGCAGGGTGATATGGTATGGCTGTATTATGCAGGGTGATATGGTATGGCTGTGAAATGCAGGGTGATATGGTATGGCTGTATTATGTAGGGTGATATGGTATGGCTGTATTATGTAGGGTGATATGGCTGTATTATGCTGGGTGGTATGGCTGTGTTATGCAGGGTGATATGGTATGGCTGTGTTATGCAGGGTGATATGGTATGACTGTATTATGCAGGGTGATATGGCTTTATTATGTAGGGTGATATAGTATGGCTGTATTATGCAGGGTGATATGGTATGGTTGTATTATGTAGGGTGATATGGTATGGCTGTATTATGTAGGGTGATATGGTATGGCTGTATTATGCAGGGTGATATGGCTGTATTATGCAGGGTGATATGGCTGTATTATGCAGGGTGATATGGCTGTATTATGCAGGGTGATATGGCTGTATTATGCAGGGTGATATGGCTGTATTATGCAGGGTGATATGGTATGGTTGTATTATGCAGGGTGATATGGCTGTATTATGCAGGGTGATATGGCTGTATTATGCAGGGTGATATGGTATGGTTGTATTATGCAGGGTGATATGGCTGTATTATGCAGGGTGATATGGTGTGGTTGTATTATGTAGGGCGGAATTACAGCACCATTAGAAATTCAGCAATTCTTTTTCCCCGCCCGCAACCTTTTCCCACAATGCACCAACATTTCAGAGAGTTTGACTTTGATAATACCCTAAATTACCATAGAAATTACAGTTTTACTTTACAGCGTACTTTCTCTTCTCAATCACACAAGACAGGTGTCTCCGTCTTTCTCTCTCTGCCAGACTGAGTGACTCTCGTCCACTGTCACGCCCACCACCACCGCCACACATCAATCTCCCCAGCGCCTGGCATTATGGGTAATATATGTCATCCAAAAGGAGGGAAAAACACATCACTTAGCGTCAACATAGGTGTCTCTGTCAGAACGGCCCCAGATCGAGGGACGGAGGGAGTGAGATACGGGGGAGAGAGAGAGAGAGAGAGAAAGGGGGGATAGAGAGAGGGGGATAGAGAGAGAGAGAGAGAGAGGATGAATAAAAGAACAGGAGAGAAGAGAAGCGAACACATGCGCTCACATTTATCACCCCCCCTGCCTGTCTTCAGCTCCTCATCTGTGGAATGAAACGTGAAAATTATGGGTTCTAGGAGGGATAAAAATAATTAAGGAATGTGAAATAAATGAGAGGAAGAAATGGTTCTGTAGCCTTGTAACAACCCTCGACCACCTGGAAGGAGGAAGGAATGGAGGGGGAGGTATGGAAGGAGGAAGGAAGGGGGGGGAGGGAGGGATGGAGGGAGGAAGGGAGGGGGGAGGGATGGAAGGAGGGAGGGAGGGAGGGATGGAGGGAGGAATGGAGGAGGAGGGATGGAAGGAGGAAGGCATTGAGGGGGGAGGGATGGAAGGAGGGAGGGAGGAAGGGAGGGGGAGGGATGGAAGGAGGAAGGGAGGGAGGGGGGATGGAGGGAGGGGGGATGGAGGGGGGATGGAGGGAGGGGGGATGGAGGGAGGAAGGGAGGGAGGGATGGAGGAAGGGAGGGATGGAAGGAGGAAGGAAGGGAGGGGGGAGGGAGGGATGGAGGAAGGGAGGGGGAGGGATGGAAGGAGGAAGGGAGGGGGGTGGAGGGAGGAAGGAAGGGGGGTGGAGGGAGGAAGGGAGGGGCGATGGAGGAAGGGAGGGGGAGGGATGGAGGAAGGGAGGGGGAGGGAGGAAGGAAGGGGGGATGGGAGAAGGAAGGAAGGGGGAGGGAGAGATGGAGGAAGGAAGGGAGGGGTATGGATAGATGGCGGGAGGTCAGGAAGGGAGGGATGAAGGGAGGAAGGGAGGGTAATGGATAGATGGATGGAGGTCAGTGAGGGGGAGGGAGGTGTATGGATAGATAGATGGAGGGAGGTCAGGGAGGGGAGGGAGGAAGGGAGGGAGGTGTATGGATAGATAGATGGAGGGAGGTCAGGGAGGGGGGTCAGGGAGAGATGGAAGGATGCAGGGAGGGGGTGGGAGGGAAGGAGGCTGGGATGGAGGGAGCCCTTGTCAAGACCTCGGGCTGGCTGGGAGACCTTCCGGAGAGAGGGAAGCGCAGACGCCAACATAGAGGCAGACGTGGCGTTAATGAGATCAAGACGCTGAGCAGCCTGTCCTCCATTCTAAGGGATTATCACCATGGCTATGAACATCTCGCCCCAAGCACACAGACACCACACTCTCTGTAATGGTAAATAATAATGAGTTGGAATCCTCTCCTCTCCTCCTCTCCTGTCCAGAACTCTTATTCATTCTACAGCAGGTTTGCAAGTTACAAAAAATAAATGAAACGACATTGTAGTATAGATCGATCACATCACCTTCTCCCTCCCCGACACACTCAACCTTCTCCAATTCATCTACCGTCCTGACAGATCCACTGACCACGTAATCACCAACGCACACTGCCCTCACCATTCTGGAGAGGGGACTACAGCTCGACCTTCAATACCATCGTGCCCTCCTCAAATCTCACAGTCCTCAACACCTCCCTATGCAACTGGGTCCTGGACTTCCCTGATGGACCGCCCCCCCCGGGTGGGGAAGGTGGTCAACATTACCTCCTTGACACTGATTCTCAACACGGGGGGCTCCACAAGGGTGCGTCCTGTGTCCTGTGACATCGACTCTTCAACCTCAAAAATCATACTGTCTTGTGGCATCACAGCCTGGTACGGCAACACCACCGCCATGAACCACAAGGCTTTACAGAGGGCCCCCAATGGACATTTCCTTGCCCCCACCCCAGAGGAAATGTATCACTGTTACAGTGTTAATATGTACATATTTACCATTGTTACAGTGTTAATATGTATATATTTACCATTGTTACAGTGTTAATATGTATATATATTTACCATTAGTACAGTGTTAATATGTATATATTTACCATTGTTACAGTGTTAATATGTATATATATTTACCATTAGTACAGTGTTAATATGTATATATATCTACCATTGTTACAGTGTTAATATGTATATATATTTACCATTGTTACAGTGTTAATATGTATATATATTTACCATTGTTACAGTGTTAATATGTATATATATTTACCATTGTTACAGTGTTAATATGTATATATATTTACCATTGTTACAGTGTTAATATGTATATATATTTACCATTGTTACAGTGTTAATATGTATATATATTTACCATTGTTACAGTGTTAATATGTATATATATTTACCATTGTTACAGTGTTAATATGTATATATATTTACCATTGTTACAGTGTTAATATGTATATATATTTACCATTGTTACAGTGTTAATATGTATATATATTTACCATTGTTACAGTGTTAATATGTATATATATTTACCATTGTTACAGTGTTAATATGTATATATATTTACCATTGTTACAGTGTTAATATGTATATATATTTACCATTGTTACAGTGTTAATATGTATATATATTTACCATTGTTACAGTGTTAATATGTATATATTTACCATTGTTACAGTGTTAATATGTATATATATTTACCATTGTTACAGTGTTAATATGTATATATATTTACCATTAGTACAGTGTTAATATGTATATATATTTACCATTGTTACAGTGTTAATATGTATATATATTTACCATTGTTACAGTGTTAATATGTATATATATCTACCATTGTTACAGTGTTAATATGTATATATTTACCATTGTTACAGTGTTAATATGTATATATATTTACCATTGTTACAGTGTTAATATGTATATATATCTACCATTGTTACAGTGTTAATATGTATATATATGTACCATTGTTACAGTGTTAATATGTATATATTTACCATTGTTACAGTGTTAATATGTATATATATCTACCATTGTTACAGTGTTAATATGTATATATATCTACCATTGTTACAGTGTTAATATGTATATATTTACCATTGTTACAGTGTTAATATGTATATATATTTACCATTGTTACAGTGTTAATATGTATATATATTTACCATTAGTACAGTGTTAATATGTATATATATTTACCATTGTTACAGTGTTAATATGTATATATATTTACCATTGTTACAGTGTTAATATGTATATATATTTACCATTGTTACAGTGTTAATATGTATATATATCTACCATTGTTACAGTGTTAATATGTATATATATTTACCATTGTTACAGTGTTAATATGTATATATATTTACCATTGTTACAGTGTTAATATGTATATATATTTACCATTAGTACAGTGTTAATATGTATATATATTTACCATTGTTACAGTGTTAATATGTATATATATTTACCATTGTTACAGTGTTAATATGTATATATATCTACCATTGTTACAGTGTTAATATGTATATATATTTACCATTGTTACAGTGTTAATATGTATATATATTTACCATTGTTACAGTGTTAATATGTATATATATTTACCATTGTTACAGTGTTAATATGTATATATATTTACCATTAGTACAGTGTTAATATGTATATATATTTACCATTGTTACAGTGTTAATATGTATATATATTTACCATTGTTACAGTGTTAATATGTATATATATTTACCATTAGTACAGTGTTAATATGTATATATATTTACCATTAGTACAGTGTTAATATGTATATATATTTACCATTGTTACAGTGTTAATATGTATATATATTTACCATTGTTACAGTGTTAATATGTATATATATTTACCATTAGTACAGTGTTAATATGTATATATATTTACCATTAGTACAGTGTTAATATGTATATATATTTACCATTGTTACAGTGTTAATATGTATATATATTTACCATTAGTACAGTGTTAATATGTATATATATTTACCATTGTTACAGTGTTAATATGTATATATATTTACCATTGTTACAGTGTTAATATGTATATATATTTACCATTGTTACAGTGTATATTCTTTATTATTTCATGTTGTTTTTGTTTCTCTTTGACCATCATGGTTGGATCTCAGAGCTTAAGATTTTCCCTGTACCTGTAATTATACCTGTAATTATACCATGTAATTATACCTGTAATTATACCTGTAATTATACCATGTAATTATACCATGTAATTACCTGTAATTATACCTGTCATTATACCTGTAATTATACCATGTAATTATACCATGTAATTATACCATGTAATTACCTGTAATTATACCTGTAATTATACCTGTAATTATACCTGTAATTATACCTGTAATTATACCATGTAATTACCTGTAATTATACCTGTAATTATACCTGTAATTATACCATGTAATTATACCCTGTAATTATACCTGTAATTATACCTGTAATTATACCTGTAATATACCTGTAAAAAAAAATAATTTTAATCCATAGAGACGTGAAGGAGAAGCTCGTCGGATGTTGATACCATGTAATTATACCATGTAATTATACCTGTAATTATACCATCTAATTATACCATGTAATTATACCTGTAATTATACCATCTAATTATACCATGTAAATTATACCATGTAATTATACCTGTAATTATACCATGTAATTATACCTGTAATTATACCATGTAATTATACCTGTAATTATACCATGTAATTATACCTGCAACCTGTGACTATTAAACTTCTAATCTAAGTACTTTGCTTCAAAGAATACTCGTCAGAAGAGCGGAGGAGAATACTCGTCAGAGGAGAGGAGGAGAATACTCATCAGAAGAGAGGAGGAGAATACTCGTCAGAGGAGAGGAGGAGAATACTCGTCAGAAGAGGGGATGAGGATACTCATCAGAAGAGGGGATGAGAATACTCGTCAGAAGAGAGGAGGAGAATACCCGTCAGAGGAGAGGAGGAGAATACTCGTCAGAAGAGGGGATGAGAATACTCGTCAGAAGAGGGGAGGAGAATACTCATCAGAAGAGAGGAGGAGAATACTCGTCAGAGGAGAGGAGGAGAATACTCGTCAGAAGAGGGGATGAGAATACTCATCAGAAGAGGGGATGAGAATACTCGTCAGAAGAGAGGAGGAGAATACTTGTCAGAAGCGCAGAGGAGAATACTCGTCAGAGGAGAGGAGGAGAATACTCGTCAGAAGAGGGGATGAGAATACTCATCAGAAGAGGGGAGGAGAATACTCGTCAGAAGCGCAGAGGAGAATACTCGTCAGAAGAGCAGAGGAGAATACTCATCAGAAGAGGGGAGGAGAATACTCGTCAGAAGAGGGGAGGAGAATACTCGTCAGAAGAGAGGAGGAGAATACTTGTCAGAAGAGAGGAGGAGAATACTCGTCAGAAGAGAGGAGGAGAATACTCGTCAGAAGAGGGGAGGAGAATACTCGTCAGAAGAGGGGAGGAGAATACTCGTCAGAAGCGCAGAGGAGAATACTCGTCAGAAGAGAGGAGGAGAATACTCGTCAGAAGAGGGGAGGAGAATACTCGTCAGAAGAGGGGAGGAGAATACTCGTCAGAAGAGGGGAGGAGGAGAATACTCGTCAGAAGAGGGGAGGAGGAGAATACTCGTCAGAAGAGGGGAGGAGAATACTCGTCAGAAGAGGGGAGGAGAATACTCATCAGAAGAGAGGAGGAAAATACTCGTCAGAAGAGGGGAGGAGAATACTCATCAGAAGAGAGGAGAAGAATACTCATCAGAAGAGAGGAGGAGAATACTCATCAGAAGAGAGGATGAGAATACTCGTCAGAAGAGGGGAGGAGAATACTCGTCAGAAGAGGGGAGGAGAATACTCGTCAGAAGAGAGGAGGAGAATACTCGTCAGAGGAGAGGAGGAGAATACTCGCCAGAAGAGGGGAGGAGAATACTCGTCAGAAGAGAGGAGGAGAATACTCGTCAGAAGAGGGGAGGAGAATACTCGTCAGAAGAGGGGAGGAGAATACTCATCAGAAGAAGGGAGAAGAATACTCGTCAGAAGAGAGGAGGAAAATACTCGTCAGAAGAGAGGATGAGAATACTCGTCAGAAGAGGGGAGGAGAATACTCGTCAGAAGAGGGGAGGAGAATACTTATCAGAAGAGAGGAGGAGAATACTCGTCAGAAGAGAGGAGGAGAATACTCGTCAGAAGAGAGGAGGAGAATACTCATCAGAAGAGAGGAGGAGAATACTCGTCAGAAGAAGGGAGAAGAATACTCGTCAGAAGAAGGGAGGAGAATACTCATCAGAAGAGAGGAGGAGAATACTCGTCAGAAGCGCAGAGGAGAATACTCGTCAGAAGAGAGGAGGAGAATACTCATCAGAAGAGAGGAGGAGAAGACTCGTCAGAAGCTTCTTACTTTATCATGATCTTCTTAATTACTTTTTATTTCTCGTGTGTTTTTGTTAAACCTTCTTATTTTTTTTATGCTACATTGATATCGACTACTGCGTCGTTGGGTTGGGGCTTGTGCACGTTACATTAAAACTTAAACCCAGAAGCTATATATAGACAATGTTGACAGCCTGAGGGGAAAGTCTAACTAGCTACCTCATAGAGACAAGAGAAGACGCCGGCAGTGATCATGATTTTGTCACTTTGTGACACCTGATTATCTCAAGAAAATACATTTGATTGATAAGGAACATGTAACCTGACAAGGATTTATCCAGGGACCATCTGCCTTGATCTGTACAGTGAGCAGGAGCCCACTGGAACCTACTCTGTAAAACATGATATATATATATTTACATCTCTGTAACATCAGTCAGTCCCCAGGCCTCCCTTGAGCTCTTAAATCATTCACTACATTTACAGCAGGAGGAGTGTGTGTGTGTGTGTGTGTGTGTGTGTGTGTGTGTCGGAGAGAGCTAGAGGGATGAGAGAGGGATTAGAGAGGGATGAGAGAGGGATGGAAGGGAAAGCGAGGGAGTAGAGGGGAGAGAGAGAGAGAGGGGGGAGTAGAGAGAGAGAGACAGAGAGAGAGAGAGGGGGTAGAGACAGAGAGAGAGAGGGGGGGGAGTAGAGAGAGACAGAGAGAGAGGGGGGGTAGAGACAGAGAGGGAGGGGGGGGTAGAGACAGAGAGAGAGAGAGAGAGATGAGAAGATGAGCTACCACATATTTCAGCATGTTTTTACAAAAATATAGATTTAGAATTAGATAAACTTAGATTTTTCGGACAGTGGCCTCCCCGGGAACAGTGGGTTAACTGCCTTGTTCAGGGGCAGAACGACAGATTCTTGTCAGCTCGGGGATTTGATCTAGCAACCTTTCGGTTACTGGACCAACACCCTAACCACTAGGCTACCTACCACCCCACAATACAGTACTCTCTGGATGTAAAAAATGACAAGGCACGAAGAGTACAAAAATAATCTCATTATGAAAAAAACAAAAAGACACTTCTTTATCTTTCACGCATCCCCAGGCTGTTTTTAACACTCTGTTAGCGATGGGTGGAGACTCAGGATATTAGACAACCAGGACTCTGAGTCAGCCAATATCAATCTGTACAAGTCTGAAACAGTAATGGTACAGGGCAACATCAAACAGTTTCAGCTGGACTTTCACATAATCAAAAGAGATAAGCTCTATCTCTTGAGAAAGATACCCCCCACCATGAGTGTGTCAGACCAGATCCATTCATTATACAACCACACAGATGAGCAACCCCAAGCAGGAAAGTCAACCTCCCAGCACAGAGCATTACTCCCTCATTGAAATGAAGGATTAATTCACCCAGCTGGAGGTAAGGTAGGTGGAGCTGGAAATGCAGGTGAACACACTCCAGTCAGCACAAACATTGTCCAACTCAACAACACCCGCTTAACCACAGTCGGAGAGCTAGAGGTGGAGAGAGACATATCTGCAACTCTGGACAGTGGTGAGACAACATCAACAGGAGAAAGAGTCGGAGCAGGAGAAGAAAAGAACACTAGAGGAGAAGGTGAGAATGATGACGTGTAACAGAGAGCTGGAGAGAAGCCGGCAGAACAGCCCACCTCCGACCCTGACCATACCTTGACATCACAGCAGGACAGACAGATCTAGAACCACAAGCCCAGGGATCACACCCCATCAGGGCGCCCCTCCTGTCAGCCACCTGGATAGCCATCCCCCCACTCCCACTGAGTCCCTACCAGGTGTGAAACAGGGAAGGGACTCAGGGGGTATGCTAATTTGGCATAGAGCAGACCTAACTCACTCTTTTAAATTAATCAAAACAGGAACATTTTACATTTGGCTGGACATGCAAAATTAAATGATCTCAACAGAGAAAAATGTCCTCCTATATCCCCCCACTATATCTCCCCATACTTTAATGAAGACAGCTCTCCATCCTGGAGGGGGAAATCAATCATTTCCAGGCCCAGGGACATGTACTAGTCTGTTACGGCCTAAAAGCCAGAACCGGACAAGAACCTGACACCCTCAGCACACAGGGGGACAAACACCTAACTGGAGGTGACTTCATTCCCACCCCCATATGCTCCCCTAGGCACAACTATGACAACATAACCAACAAAAATGTGGAGAGAAATTTGACCCCAATAACTGCTGTGGGATAAGCGTCAACAGCAACCTTGGGAAAATCCTCTGCATTATCATTAACAGCAGACTCGTACATTTCCTCAAATGATGTACTGAGCAACTGTCAAATTGGCTTTTTACCAAATTACCGTACGACAGACCACGTATTCACCCTGCACACCCTAATTGACAAACAAAACAAAAACAAGGGCAAAGTCTTCTCATGCTTTGTTGATTTCAAAAAAGCTTTTGACTCAATTTTGGCATGAGGGTCTGGTATACAAATTGATGGAAAGTGATGTTGGGGGAAAACATATGACAATATAGAATCCATGAACACAAACAACAGTTTAAAATTGGCAAAAAACACACATTTCTTTTCCACAGGATCGTGGGGTGAGACAGGGATGCAGCTTAAGCCCCACCCTCTTCAACATATATATCAATGTATTGGCGAGGGCACAAGAACAGTCTGCAGCACCCGGCCTCACCCTAATAGAATCTGAAGTCAAATGTCTACTGTTTGCTGATGATCTGGTGCTTGATGGGGTAACTTCCACAAAGCTGTGAACGATCTGAGAGACAAGGCAAGAAGGGCCTTTTATGCAATCAAAAGGAATATAAAATTTGACATACCAACTAGGATCTGGCTAAAAATACTTGAATCAGTTATAGAGCCCATTGCCCTTTATGGTTGTGAGGTCTGGGGTCCGCTCACCAAGCAAGAATTAACTAAATCGGACAAACAACAAATTGAGACTCTGCATGCAGAATTCTGCAAAAACATCCTCCGTGTACAACGTAGAACACCAAATAATGCATGCAGAGCAGAATTAGGCCGATACCCACTAATTATCAAAATCCAGAAAAGAGCCGTTAAATTCTACAACCACCTAAAAGGAAGCGATTCACAAACCTTCCATAACAAAGCCATCACCTACAGAGATATGAACCTGGTCCTGGGGCTCTGTTCACAAACACAAACACACCCCACAGAGCCCCAGGACAGCAACACAATTAGACTCAACCAAATCATAAGAAAACAAAAAGATAATTACTTGACACGTTGGAAAGAATAAAAAACTAGGATATTATTTAGCCCTAAAGAGAGAGTACACAGTGGCAGAATGCCTAACCACTGTGACTGACCCAAACTTAAGGAAAGCTTTGACTATGTGCAGGCTCAGTGAGCATAGCCTTGCGATTGAGAAAGGCCGCCGTAGGCAGACATGGCTCTCAAGAGAAGACAGGCTATGTGCTCACTGCCCACAAAATGAGGTGGAAACTGAGGTGCACTTTCTAACCTTCTGCCCAATGTATGACCATATTAGAGAGACATATTTCCCTCAGATTACACAGATCCACAAAGAATTCGAAAACAAATCCAATTTTGATAAACTCCCATATCTACTGGGTGAAATACCACCCTGTGCCATCACGGCAGAACGATTTGTGACCTGTTACCACAAGAAAAGGGCAACCAGTGAAGAACAAACACCATTGTATATACAAACCATATTTATTTTATCTTGTGTCCTTTAACCATTTGTACATTGTTAAAACACTGTATATATATATATAATATGACATTTGTAATGTCTTTATTGTTTTGAAACTTCTGTATGTGTAATGTTTACTGTTAATTTGTATTGTTTTTCACTTTATATATCATCTACCTCACTTGCTTTGGCAATGTTAACACATGTTTCCCATGCCAATAAAGCCCTTGAATTGAAACAGAGAGAGAAAGAGAGAGAAAGAGAGAGAAAGAGAGAGAAAGAGAGAGAAAGAGAGAGAAAGAGAGAGAAAGAGAGAGAAAGAGAGAGAAAGAGAGAGAAAGAAAGAGAGAGAGAGAGAGAGAGAGAGAGAGAGAGAGAGAGAGAGAGAGAGAGAGAGAGAGAGAGAGAGGTAACTTTGTATTGCACTAAATATGACCTTTAGTGCAATACAAAGACACTTGACCTTAAGGCCGGGTCAAAGTAATGTTCTTTATAAATAAATAAAGGAGTGGAGCCTCTCTCCCTCTGTCTCTCTCTCTGTCTCTCTCTCTGTCTCTCTCTGTCTCTCTCTCTGTCTTTCTCTGTCTTTTTCTCTAGAGAAACTCTAGAGAGTTGAGTCAGTGTTTCTGTATGAAAACATAAATAAACCCATCCAACACTAAGTGCCTGTAGAAACACACCACATAGTTTCTGTCTTCTACACCACCAAGCAGAGAGTGGGCAAAACTCTTTCCATGACAGACAGACCAGGAGAATCCAGGGGAAAGATATGATCCTTATTGATGTTACTTGTTAAATCCACTTCAATCTGTGTAGAATGAAGGGGAGGAGACAGGTTAAAAATGGACTTTAAAGCCTTGAGACATTGGATTGTGTATTTGTGACCATTCAGAGGGTGAATGTGCAAGACAAAATATTTAAGTGCCTATGAAAAGGGTATGGTAGCAGGTGCCAGGCGCACCAGTTTGAGTGTGTCAAGAACTGCAACGCTGATTGGTTTTCGACACTCAAGAATGACCAGCATCCCTGTGGAACGCTTTTGACACCTTGTAGAGTTCATGTCATGCCCCAATGAATTGAGGCTGTTCTGAGGGCAAAACTACAGTGGAAGTCAATATTAGGAAGGTCTTCCTAATCTTTTTAACACTCAGTGTAAATCATATGTGACTCGTTTCAAGAAACTATGCGTATGTCACTACTTCACAGCCGTTTGAACGTAAACTTAAAAAAATAAAAATAAAAAATGCGTTTTTTTTGGCAGATATGACTTTTGGAAACTTTCACGTGCCTTAATAACAAACTTGCCATCTGTAAATATGAATACATTTGTTACATTACGAGCCTAGTTGGTTCATCCATGGAAAAAGGGAGCAACCTTCCCACTAGCCATGATTGGCTGAGATAATGAGTGGGCTGGACATGCCGAGAGATGAGTAAAATTGAGATTTTACTACATAAGTATCGAGCCGTTCGGTCACATACAGACTCAGTGGATGTGTCCCAAACACCCATAAGGCCCCGGTCAAATGCAGTGCAGTATATAGTGCCATTTGAGACAGGCACTGAGCTGCTTGTTCAGCCTCTCCTGTATCTACTGCTGGAGATTAACAGTGGATGACCAGTGAATGGAGGGTACTGGAAGGAGAAGTGTGTGTGTGTGTACTGGAAGGAAAAGTTTCCATCTTGCTCAGGCGAATGAAATGTCCTCAGCATGAACAAAGCCTCGGCTGAGGGCACGTTGTTTAGCACCCTATGGCGAGCTACTGCACGCACCCCTCAGACACGCATCACAGGCCTCAAACATTCCACTTCCTTAGTAAATAAACACTGTTAAAAGGAGGGAATAAATAAGATCTCACTGGCATTCAAAAGCCAGATCAGATAGTGGAGAAGAGAGTGGAGAGGGGAAGAGAGAGGGGGGGGGGGGGGGGGGGGGAGAGAGAGAGGGGAGAGGAGAGAAAAAAAGGGAGAGAAGAGAGGGAGAAGAGAGAGAAGAGAATAGAGATGGGAGAAGAGAGAGGGGAGAGAGGGGAGAGAGGGGGAAGAGAGAGGAGAGAGAGAGAGGGGAGAGAGAGGACAGAGAGAGGGAGAATAGAGAGGGGATAGAGGAAAAGAGAGAGGGGAGAGATATGGAGTAGAGAGAAAGAGAAGAGATGGAGAAGATAGAGGGGAGAATAGAGAGGGGAGAATAGAGAGGGGAGAGAGAAGGGAGAAGAGAGAGGGGAGAAGAGTGAGGGGAGAAGAGAGAGGGGAGAAGAGAGAGGGGAGAATAGAGAGGAGAGAATAGAGAGGGGGGAGAGAGAGGGGAGAAGAGTGAGGGGAGAAGAGAGAGGGGAGAAGAGAGAGGGGAGAATAGAGAGGAGAGAATAGAGAGGGGGGAGAGAGAGGGGAGAAGAGAGAGAGGAGAGAGATGGAAAAGAGAGAAGACAGAGGGGAAAGAGAGGGCGAATAGACAGTGCCTGAAAAATGATACACATGGAGGGCGGAGAGTAGCGGGTAGACAGGATTAGAAATGGGAGTAAGGCCGTGCTCTATTCCCCAGAGTTCCCCTGACTTCCCCAGAGGTCCCCTGAGTTCCCCTGACTTCCCCATTGTTCCCCAGACGTCCATAGACTTCCCCTGACTTCCCTAGTGTTCCCCTGACGTACATAGAGTTCCCCTGACTTCCCCAGTGTTCCCCTGACTTCCCCTGAGCTCCCCAGAGTTCTCCAGACTTCCCCACAGTTCCCCACAGTTCCCCTGACTTCCCCAGAGTCCCCCCTTGACTTCCCCAGAGTTCCCCCTTGACTTCCCCACAGTTCCCCCTTGACTTCCCCAGAGTTCCCCCTTGACTTCCCCAGAGTTCCCCCTTGACTTCCCCAGAGTTCCCCCTTGACTTCCCCAGAGTTCCCCCTTGACTTCCCCAGAGTTCCCCCTTGACTTCCCCAGAGTTCCCCCTTGACTTCCCCAGAGTTCCCCCTTGGCTTCCCCAGAGTTCCCCCTTTGACTTCCCCAGAGTTCCCCCTTGGCTTCCCCAGAGTTCCCCCTTGACTTCCTCAGAGATCCCTTGACTCGCGAGCATACAAGGCAGATTTATTTAAATCAACTTTAGGGACAGAGACAGAGAGACAGCGTGACCCTCTGCTACCGCTCACACATTTAGGCTTCTTCCCCAATGGCACCCTATTCCTTTTATAGTGAGCTATAAAGGGCTATTGTCTCGTCAAAGTGACCCAGGTAGAGCTCTTTGATAAGGAAATAAGCCGTGGCTACAAAGTACCGTCCAGTCAGCTGCACTAACCACAATATGTGTTAGTGTGTGTTAGTGTTTGTTTTTGTGTGTGCATGTGTGTGCGTGTTAGTATGTAAATGTGCCAACGAGACGATGTTAGGATCTACAGATCAAAAGGGTTCTTCTTCTCCTTCTCTCTTCTCGTCTTTCCCCCCGCTTTGTTATTCATCTCATGGTGTTTCTCCCTCCCTCTCTCTCTCTCCCCCTCCCTCCCTCCCTCCCCCTCTCAGCCTCCCCCTCTCTCCCTCTCTCTCTATGAAATATGGCACAAGAAGAAATTCAGAATTGAAAGGAAGGCTTCCTCCCTCCCTCAACACCCTCCCTCCCTCCCTCTTCAAACCTCCCCAGTCCCACTTTTCCCTGAAGCCCCCATGCCTTTTATTTCAAGATCTCACCCCGTGGGGTCAAAATTATCACAATAACGGTGAGCAAAAATCCCAGAACCACACAGGGGGACCTAGTGAATGACCTTCAGAGAGCTGGGACCAAAGTAACAAAGCCTACCATCAGTGACACACTACGCCGCCAGGGACTCAAATCCTGCAGTGCCAGACGTGCCCCCCTGCTTAAGCCAGTACATGTCCAGGCCCGTCTGAAGTTTGCTAAAGAGCATTTGGATGATTCAGAAGAAGATTGGGAGAATGTCATATGGTCAGATGAAACCAAAATATAACTTTTTTGGTAAAAACGCAACTCGTCGTGTTTGGAGGACAAAGAATGCTGAGTTGCATCCAAAGAACACCATACCTACTGTGAAGCATGGGGGTGGAAACATCATGCTTTGGGGCTGTTTTTCTGCAAAGGGACCAGGACGACTGATCTGTGTAAAGGAAAGAATGAATGGGGCCATGTATCGTGAGATTTTGAGTGCAAACCTCCTTCCATCAGCAATGTCATTGAAGATGAAACGTGGCTGGGTCTTTCAGCATGACAATGATCCCAAACACATCGCCTAGGCAACGAAGGAGTGGCTTCGTAAGAAGCATTTCAAGGTCTTGGAGTGGACTAGCCAGTCTCCAGATCTCAACCCCATAGAAAATCTTTGGAGGGAGTTGAAAGTCCGTGCTTCCCAGCAACAGCCCCAAAACATTACTGCTCTAGAGGAGATATGCATGGAGGAATGGGCCAAAATATCAGCAACAGTGTGTGAAAACCTTGTGAGGACTTACAGAAAACGTTTGACCTCTGTCATTGCCAACAAAGGGTATATAAAAAAGTATTGAGATAAACTTTTGTTACTGACCAAATACTTATTTTCCACCATAATTTGCAAATAAATTCATTAAAAATCCTACAATGTGATTTTCTGGATTTTTTTTGTCTCATTTTGTCTCTCATAGTTGAAGTGTACCTATGATGAAAATTACAGGCCTCTCTCATCTTTTTAAGTGGGAGAACTTGCACAATTGGTGGCTGACTAAATACTTTTTTGCCCCACTGTATATATATATTTCCTGTGTTTTTTAGTTTCATATGGTTCATTTTTTGACTGTATTTTTTTCTGTTTATGAATCTGTTATTCAATCTATATTTTTATCAAATAATTTTTGTATGTATTTTTTTTAAATACAAAAGTATGTATTTTCTGTGTATCTATGTATCCACACCAGCCATGCAATCTCCATAGACAAACATTAGCAATAGAATGGCCCGTAGTGAAGAGCTCAGTGACTTTCAACGTGGCACCGTCATAGGATGTCACCTTTCCAACAAGTCAGTTTGTCAAATTTCTACCCTTTCTAGAGCCCCAGTCAAGTGTAAGTGGAAAGCCTTCCCAGAAGAGTGGAGGCTGTTATAGCAGCAATGTTCCAACATCTAGTGGAAAGCCTTCCCAGAAGAGTGGTGGCTGTTATAGCAGCAATGTTCCAACATCTAGTGGAAAGCCTTCCCAGAAGAGTGGAGGCTGTTATAGCAGCAATGTTCCTACATCTAGTGGAAAGCCTTCCCAGAAGAGTGGAGGCTGTTATAGCAGCAATGTTCCAACATCTAGTGGAAAGCCTTCCCAGAAGAGTGGAGGCTGTTATAGCAGCAATGTTCCTACATCTAGTGGAAAGCCTTCCCAGACGAGTGGAGGCTGTTATAGCAGCAATGTTCCAACATCTAGTGGAAAGCCTTCCCAGAAGAGTGGAGGCTGTTATAGCAGCAATGTTCCAACATCTAGTGGAAAGCCTTCCCAGAAGAGTGGTGGCTGTTATAGCAGCAATGTTCCAACATCTAGTGGAAAGCCTTCCCAGAAGAGTGGAGGCTGTTATAGCAGCAATGTTCCAACATCTAGTGGAAAGCCTTCCCAGAAGAGTGGAGGCTGTTATAGCAGCAATGTTCCAACATCTAGTGGAAAGCCTTCCCAGAAGAGTGGAGGCTGTTATAGCAGCAAAAGGAGGGGACCAACTACATATTAAATGTCCATGATTTTGGAATTAGATGTTTGACGAGCCGGTGTCCACATACTTTTGGTCATGTCGTAAAGGGATCCTAAAATTCAAAATAAAATAAAAAAAGCTAAATGACCTAAATGAGCTAAATAAAAACAATTACATGCCGTCTTAGACAAAGTAGGAAACAGGAAACAGGATCCGCCACATCTCCATTTTGGACTGTTTCGTTTTCCGGGAACCTACTTGACCCGATAACCTCTCGTGGCATGAAAAATAGTTACCACTATCATTTTTTTTGTTGCAATGTAAACATTCTAATAAACACGATCAAAGTTAATTCTCTACTGCTCTATGTCTCTACTCTACTGCTCTATGTCTCTACTGCTCTATGTCTCTACTCTACTGCTCTATGTCTCTACTCTACTGCTCTATGTCTCTACTCTACTGCTCTATGTCTCTACTGCTCTATGTCTCTACTGCTCTATGTCTCTACTGCTCTATGTCTCTACTGCTCTATGTCTCTACTGCTCTATGTCTCAATGCTTTATTATAAATTATGTATGTTTTTCATGTGTTCCGGTACTTCAGAGCTCCCCAGATCACCCCCTTCTCTAACATTTTGTTTGGGCACCTCACGATTTACATGTTAAGCACTGGAAGATATGATAACAATATTCCCCCTGTCATGAAGAAACATCCAAGCTAAATTTAGTTAATGAAGATATGATAACAGTATTCTCCCTGTCATGAAGAAATGGTTTAACAGAAATTGTCCTAGTCTGGAGGCTATGCTTCATAAATACGAATGAGCTGAAGTTGGGGATCTGGAGAGAGAGATCAAATCAGAGCTGATAGGGGAGGAGAGTGGGGAGGAGAGAGGGGAGGGGAGGGGAGAGGGGATGAGAAGAGAGGAGAGAGGGGAGAGGAGGGGAGGGGAGGAGAGGAGAGAGAGATCAAATCAGCGCTGATAGGATAGGGGAGGAGAGTGGCGAGGAGAGAGGGGAGGGGAGGAGAGGAGAGAGGGGAGAGAGGGGAGGAGAGAGGGGAGAGAGGGGAGGGGAGGGAGGGGAGGAGAGGAGAGAGGGGAGAGAGGGGAGAGAGGGGAGGGGAGGGGAGAGGAGGGGAGAGAGGGGAAAGAGGGGAGGGGAGGGGAGGGGAGAGAGGGGAGAGAGGAGAGGAGAGAGGGGAGGAGAGGAGAGAAGGGAGAGAGGGGAGGGGAGTAGAGAAGAGAGGGGAGGAGAGGAGAAAGGGGAGAGAGAAGAGAGGGGAGGAGAGGAGAGAGGGGAGGAGAGGAGAGAGGGGAGGAGAGGAGAGAGGGGAGGAGAGGAGAGGAGAGGAGACGGGGGAGGAGAGGGGAGAGGGGAGGAAAGGGGAGAGAGGAGAGATGGGAGAAAAGGAGAGGAGAGGAGAGAGGATGGATACAGGATTCAACTTCGTGTTAGACAACCTAATACATTAGACATGAGAGAGAGGTCCGGGACAGGATAGGTTTCACCCCTCCCTCCCTCCCATCTCCACTTTGAATTAAAGGATGTTAGTTAGAGGATCATTGTTCTACATATTACAGGACATACAGTATGTCTCCTACTGTTTAGCCACAGATTGTGACAGGACAAGATATCTCAGTGTAGTTTAACCACATACTGTGACAGCACAAGATATCTCAGTGTAGTTTAGCCACAGATTGTGACAGGACAAGATATCTCAGTGTAGTTTAGCCAGAGATTGTGACAGGACATCTCAGTGTGGTTTAGCCACAGATTGTGACAGGACAAGATATCTCAGTGTGGTTTAGCCACAGATTGTGACAGGACAAGATATCTCAGTGTGGTTTAGCCACAGACTGTGACAGGACAAGATATCTCAGTGTGGTTTAGCCACAGATTGTGACAGGACAAGATATCTCAGTGTAGTTTAGCTTCTCAGTGTAGTTTAGCCACAGATTGTGACAGGACAAGATATCTCAGTGTGGTTTAGCCACAGATTGTGACAGGACAAGATATCTCAGTGTGGTTTAGCCACAGATTGTGACAGGACAAGATATCTCAGTGTGGTTTAGCCACAGATTGTGACAGGACAAGATATCTCAGTGTGGTTTAGCCACAGATTGTGACAGGACAAGATATCTCAGTGTAGTTTAACCACAGATTGTGACAGGACAAGATATCTCAGTGTGGTTTAGCCACAGATTGTGACAGGACAAGATATCTCAGTGTGGTTTAACCACAGACTGTGACAGGACAAGATATCTCAGTGTAGTTTAACCACAGATTGTGACAGGACAAGATATCTCAGTGTGGTTTAACCACAGACTGTGACAGGACAAGATATCTCAGTGTAGTTTAACCACAGACTGTGACAGGACAAGATATCTCAGTGTAGTTTAACCACAGATTGTGACAGGACAAGATATCTCAGTGTGGTTTAGCCACAGACTGTGACAGGACAAGATATCTCAGTGTAGTTTAACCACAGATTGTGACAGGACAAGATATCTCAGTGTGGTTTAGCCACAGATTGTGACAGGACAAGATATCTCAGTGTGGTTTAGCCACAGATTGTGACAGGACAAGATATCTCAGTGTAGTTTAGCCACAGATTGTGACAGGACAAGATATCTCAGTGTAGTTTAACCACAGACTGTGACAGGACAAGATATCTCAGTGTAGTTTAACCACAGACTGTGACAGGACAAGATATCTCAGTGTAGTTTAACCACAGATTGTGACAGGACAAGATATCTCAGTGTAGTTTAACCACAGACTGTGACAGGACAAGATATCTCAGTGTAGTTTAACCACAGATTGTGACAGGACAAGATATCTCAGTGTAGTTTAACCACAGATTGTGACAGGACAAGATATCTCAGCGTAGTTTAACCACAGATTGTGACAGGACAAGATATCTCAGTGTAGTTTAACCACAGATTGTGACAGGACAAGATATCTCAGTGTAGTTTAACCACAGACTGTGACAGGACAAGATATCTCAGTGTGGTTTAGCCACAGATTGTGACAGGACAAGATATCTCAGTGTGGTTTAGCCACAGATTGTGACAGGACAAGATATCTCAGTGTAGTTTAACCACAGATTGTGACAGGACAAGATATCTCAGTGTGGTTTAACCACAGACTGTGACAGGACAAGACATACACTATATATACAAAATTATGTGGACTTCACTTCCATTTAGTGGATTTGTCTATTTCAGCTACACCCGTTGCTGACAGGTGTATAAAATTGAGCACACTGCCATGCGACCTCCATAGACAAACATTGTCAGTAGGATGGTCTTACTGAAGAGCTCAGTGACTTTCAATGTGGCACCGTCATAGGATGTCACCTTTCCAACAAGTCAGTTCGTCAAATTTCTGCCCTGCTAGAGCTGCCCCCCGGTCAACTGTAATCGCTGTTGTACAGCGGTAGGCCACACAAGCTCACAGAACGAGAACACTGAGTGCTGAAGCGCGTAGCGTGTAATAATCCTCTGTCCTCGGTTGCAACACTCACTACCGAGTTCCAAACTGCCTCTGGAAGCAACACTCACTACCGAGTTTCAAACTGCCTCTGGAAGCAACACTCACTACCGAGTTCCAAACTGCCTCTGGAAGCAACGTCAGCACAATAACTGTTCGTCGGGAGCTTCATGAAATGGGTTTCCATGGCCAAGCAGCAACACACAAGCCTAAGATCACCATGCGCAATGCCAAGCGTCAGCTGGAGTGGTGTAAAGCTCACCGCCATTGGACTCTGGAGCAGTGGAAACGTGTTCTCTGGAGTGATGAATCACGCTTCACCATCTGGCAGTCCGACGGACGAATCTGGGTTTGACGGATACCAGGAGAACGCTACTGCCAACTGTAAAGTTTGGTGGAGGAGGAATAATGGTCTGGCGCTGTTTTTTTTATGGTTCAGGGTTATGCCCCTTAATTCCAGTGAAGGGAAATCTAAACGCTACAGCTAGGACTGTTAAAACCTCTTAAGGTATAGGGGGCAGCATTTTAGGGCTGTTAATTAACCTCTTAAGGTATAGGGGGCAGCATTTTAGGGCTGTTAATTAATAACCTCTTAAGGTATAGGGGGCAGCATTTTAGGACTGTTAATTAATTTGACTTTATGTTTTAGAGCGATATTTCAACTGCCTGTAAGTCCCCTTGTTTCTTGTTGTCTTTTTGGTCTCATCTCCTTCGCTCCTTCTGTGTTGTGTTCACCTACCTATTTATACACACATCAAGCCCCTCCCCCTGCCACTCACACCAAGTCCCTCCCCCTGCCACTCACACCAAGCCCCTCCCCCCGCCACTCACAACAACAAATAATGAGAGATCACATCTTCCTCTCAGACAAGCGGTTTCAACTCGCTATTTGCTTTAGAGGTTTGGTCCAACAGAAAATGGGTCATATGGACACCAACACATGGATATATTATATTACTGTAACAGAGGAGATGTCAACCTTTATAACAATCCCTTGTTTATGTTTAAACTCTTCGAGGAAAACAGACACTACTGAAACGGATATACCAATGAACATTCTGGAAAAGCCATGCTTAGTTTTGTCGTATTTTAGTCAAATAAACGTAGTTATACTAGCTGTGTTTTATAAATGTGCATAAAACAATTCTATAAGGAAATTCTTTCTCTTTCAGGTAGACCACCTGAATTAAACATGCGAACAAAGTGGACAGGCTGGACTGCTATTCAACCCGTTGGAGACGGACAGAAGGTCAGACCGTTGGAGACGGACAGAAGGTCAACCCGTTGGAGACGGACAGAAGGTCAGACCGTTGGAGACGGACAGAAGGTCAGACCGTTGGAGATGGACAGAAGGTCAGACCGTTGGAGACGGACAGAAGGTCAGACCGTTGGAGACGGACAGAAGGTCAGACCGTTGGAGATGGACAGAAGGTCAGACATTTGGAGACGGACAGAAGGTCAGACCGTTGGAGACGGACAGAAGGTCAGAACGTTGGAGACGGACAGAAGGTCAACCCGTTGGAGACGGACAGAAGGTCAACCCGTTGGAGACGGACAGAAGGTCAACCCGTTGGAGACGGACAGAAGGTCAGACCGTTGGAGACGAAGAGAAGGTCAACCCGTTGGAGACGGACAGAAGACAACCCGTTGGAGACGGACAGAAGGTCAACCCGTTGGAGGCGGACAGAAGGTCAACCCGTTGGAGACGGACAGAAGGTCAACCCGTTGGAGACGGACAGAAGGTCAACCCGTTGGAGACGGACAGAAGGTCAACAGGTTGGAGACGGACAGAAGGTCAACACGTTGGAGACGGACAGAAGGTCAGACCGTTGGAGACGGAGAGAAGGTCAACTCGTTGGAGACGGACAGAAGGACAACCCGTTGGAGACGGACAGAAGGTCAACCCGTTGGAGACGGACAGAAGGACAACCCGTTGGAGACGGACAGAAGGTCAACCCGTTGGAGACGGACAGAAGGTCAACCCGTTGGAGACGGACAGAAGGTCGCGTTCATAACATTTCGACAGTTTCGCCTTATTAGCTGTATTCAGAGATTGTGAAAATATTGGCTAAACTTGAAATATAAATATTATCTGTCTACTCACTGGCGCTTGGGCTTGGGCTTGGGCTTGGGCGATTGTTTTTCTATAATGCTACGTTACTAGTGAATGTGTATCATGCAATGTTCTGGTTGTAACATAAAGGGCGTTTTTATAGACAGACCTGAAAGTCGTGTCCATGATTATTACCACAACAACAAAAAGCTGGTTAAACTATTTTGATAAAATAATGACATTATCAGTGGGTCTGATGGTTGTGGAAGGTTTATATTTTAACCCAGGTATAATTTCACAAGCCCTGAATTATTTTGATTATTGCTGATTATTTGAAATGCAGTGTATTTGACCGTTCAATTGTACAACAAAGCTTATTTAGAGTAAACATTACAAATAATTGAGAGATATATATATCGTGAATCGCCCACAGGTTTGAAAGAAATCGAGATATGAGTTTTTTTTCCCCAGCTCTAGCTACAGCATACAATGACATTCTAGACGATTCTGTGCTTCCAACTTTGTGGCAACAGTTTGGGGAAACTGCACCCAGAACAGCAAAACACGGGTTGAAATAACCCGTCGCCAAACCAGTCTGAAGCACAAAACACTTAAAAAAACAAATCCACACACAGACATGGGGGGGAACAGAGGGTTACAGAACAGAGGGTTATATACGCGTCACGTAATGAGGGAGTGTAAACCAGGTGATGCGGGAAAACAAGACAAAACAAATGGAAAATTAAAGGTGGATCGGCGATGGCTAGAAGACCGGTGACGTCGACCGCCGAACGCCGCTTAAACAAGGAGAGGAACAGATTCGGCGGAACTCGTGACATCCCATCTGAAGTGAAAGGTGACAGAGTGGTGTTTGTCAGGCCAAGAGACAACCCATCTGAGGTGAAAGGTGACAGAGTGGTGTTTGTCAGGCCAGGAGACAACCCATCTGAGGTGAAAGGTGACAGAGTGGTGTTTGTCAGACCAAGAGACAACCCATCTGAGGTGAAAGGTGACAGAGTGGTGTTTGTCAGGCCAGGAGACAACCCATCTGAGGTGAAAGGTGACACAGTGGTGTTTGTCAGACCAAGAGACAACCCATCTGAGGTGAAAGGTGAGAGTGGTGTTTGTCAGGCCAGGAGACAACCCATCTGAGGTGAAAGGTGACAGAGTGGTGTTTGTCAGACCAGGAGACATCGTGAAAATCGTTCTTCTCACAAAAACATCTGTAGCGTCTGAACGGCCCTATAAATGACCACTCTGGGGGAAAGGTGAGACTCATTCTTCTGCTCTACACCCACAGGCCTCACAATACTCAACTGAAGGTCCCCCAGTACTAGTTAAAAATATGTGTCAAAGTATATATGAAGACTGTTTAGTGTCAAAAAATAGTGGGTGAAATATATGTAAATTAAAAACAAAAATAATCAGATCTGTCTTATATCTCTGATGGTGGACACACACGACCGAAATGCTCTTCTATAGGAAAGAAAACTAACCCTAGCTGTCAGACAGCACCATGAGATATCCCTCCATCCCAGAGAGGATTCCAGCCAATCACGGTGGTGCCACGGCCTGAGCATTAAACCCTCAGTTATGTGTTCCAAATGAAACCCTATTCCCTAGGTGGTGCACTACTTTTGACTAGAGCCCTATGAGGAAGTAGTGCACTACATAAGGAATAGGGTGCCATTTGGGATGAAAACAGTGACTGAAATAGCCTTTTTTTGGATTTCTCTGCTTAACAAATCCTTTAATCAGCTACTTTATCCTGTTTCTCAAACATTTAATCCACCACTCTGTCCCATTTATTAATCCTTTAATCCACCACTCTGTCCCATTTATTAATTCCTTAATCCACCACTCTGTCCCATTTCTCAAACATTTAATCCACCACTCTGTCCCATTTATTAATCCTTTAATCCACCACTCTGTCCCATTTATTAATTCCTTAATCCACCACTCTGTCCCATTTCTCAAACATTTAATCCACCACTCTGTCCCATTTCTCAAACATTTAATCCACCACTCTGTCCCATTTATTAATCCTTTAATCCACCACTCTGTCCCATTTCTCAATCCTTTAATCCACCACTCTGTCCCATTTCTCAAACATTTAATCCACCACTCTGTCCCATTTATTAATTCCTTAATCCACCACTCTGTCCCATTTATTAATTCTTTAATCCACCACTCTGTCCCATTTCTCAATTCTTTAATCCACCACTCTGTCCCATTTCTCAATTCTTTAATCCACCACTCTATCCCATTTCTCAATGATTTAATCCACCACTCTGTCCCATTTATTAATCCTTTAATCCACCACTCTGTCCCATTTCTCAATTATTTAATCCACCACTCTGTCCCATTTATTAATTCCTTAATCCACCACTCTGTCCCATTTATTAATTATTTAATCCACCACTCTGTCCCATTTATTAATTCCTTAATCCACCACTCTGTCCCATTTCTCAATCCTTTAATCCACCACTCTGTCCCATTTCTCAATTCCTTAATCCACCACTCTGTCCCATTTCTCCATCCTTTAATCCACCACTCTGTCCCATTTCTCCATCCTTTAATCCACCACTCTGTCACATTTATTAATCCTTTAATCCACCACTCTGTCCCATTTATTAATTCCTTAATCCACCACTCTGTCCCATTTATTAATTCTTTAATCCACCACTCTGTCCCATTTATTAATTCCTTAATCCACCACTCTGTCCCATTTCTCAATCCTTTAATCCACCACTCTGTCCCATTTCTCAATTCCTTAATCCACCACTCTGTCCCATTTCTCCATCCTTTAATCCACCACTCTGTCCCATTTCTCCATCCTTTAATCCACCACTCTGTCACATTTATTAATCCTTTAATCCACCACTCTGTCCCATTTATTAATTCCTTAATCCACCACTCTGTCCCATTTCTCAATCCTTTAATCTACCGCTCTGTCCCATTCCTCAATCCTTTAATCTACCGCTTGTTCCTGTCAAACACTGAGTGAGTGTTGTGTGTGTTTGACCTCTTGTTCTCTTGTTCCTGTGTAAAACACCCATTAATTCATCTCCTCTCCACACCTCGTCTGAGTCCCAAATGGCACACTATTCCCTATTTAGGGCCCACAGGAATCTGGTCAGAATTAGTGCACTATGTAGGGGATACGGTGTCATTTGGGACTAAGGCGAGGTGTGGAGAGGAGATGAATTAATGGGTGTTTTACAAGAGACAAGAGAACAAGAGGTCAAACACACACACACACACACACACACACACACACACACACACACACACACACACAGTGTGAAACATTTTTTTAGTGTTATACAATGGAGTAGGCAGTCAGTCTGATTAGCACAAACAATGTATATTTTCTCCTCTTAAGCCATTTTTTAAACAGGTGTGTGTGTGTGTGTGTGTGTGTGTGTGTGTGTGTGTGTGTGTGTGTGTGTGTGTGTGTGTGTGATCTTCAGCAGTTCAGCGGACACACACGGTTCAGCTCAGCCACCAGTGTTGAGGAAGCTACTCTGAAAATATATTTGGCCAAACCTACCAATGACTTCCCACTGGAATAAGATAAGCTACACAAGACCTTCACTTAAATATAGTTCTTAACTTAACTAAAGTATATTTGAAAGAGTAGCTCACTACATCGTAACTACCTTGTGAAAAATTATCATATATAAATCTGAAATGTCATAGACTTACACGTAGGGAATAGGGTAGACTATACACATGTAGGGAATAGGGTAGACTATACACACTGGGAATAGGGTAGACTATACACATTGGGAATAGGGTAGACTATACACATGTAGGGAATAGGGTAGACTATACACATGTAGGGAATAGGGTAGACTATACACATTGGGAATAGGGTAGACTATACACATTGGGAATAGGGTAGACTATACACACTGGGAATAGGGTAGACTATACACACGTAGGGAATAGGGTAGACTATACACATGTAGGGAATAGGGTAGACTATACACACTGGGAATAGGGTAGACTATACATGTAGGGAATAGGGTAGACTATACACATTGGGAATAGGGTAGACTATACACATGTAGGGAATAGGGTAGACTATACACATGTAGGGAATAGGGTAGACTATACACATGTAGGGAATAGGGTAGACTATACATGTAGGGAATAGGGTAGACTATACACATGTAGGGAATAGGGTAGACTATACACATGTAGGGAATAGGGTAGACTATACATGTAGGGAATAGGGTAGACTATACACATGTAGGGAATAGGGTAGACTATACACATGTAGGGAATAGGGTAGACTATACACATTGGGAATAGGGTAGACAATACATGTAGGGAATAGGGTAGACTATACACACTGGGAATAGGGTAGACTATACACATTGGGAATAGGGTAGACTATACATGTAGGGAATAGGGTAGACTTTACACATTGGGAATAGGGTAGACTATACACATGTAGGGAATAGGGTAGACTATACACACTGGGAATAGGGTAGACTATACACACTGGGAATAGGGTAGACTATACACATTGGGAATAGGGTAGACTATACATGTAGGGAATAGGGTAGACTATACACATTGGGAATAGGGTAGACTATACACATGTAGGGAATAGGGTAGACTATACACATGTAGGGAATAGGGTAGACTATACACATGTAGGGAATAGGGTAGACTATACATGTAGGGAATAGGGTAGACTATACACATGTAGGGAATAGGGTAGACTATACACATGTAGGGAATAGGGTAGACTATACATGTAGGGAATAGGGTAGACTATACACATGTAGGGAATAGGGTAGACTATACACATGTAGGGAATAGGGTAGACTATACACACTGGGAATAGGGTAGACTATACACATGTAGGGAATAGGGTAGACTATACACACTGGGAATAGGGTAGACTATACACACTGGGAATAGGGTAGACTATACACACTGGGAATAGGGTAGACTATACACATGTAGGGAATAGGGTAGACTATACATGTAGGTAATAGGGTAGACTATACACATTGGGAATAGGGTAGACTATACACATGTAGGGAATAGGGTAGACTATACACATTGGGAATAGGGTAGACTATACACATGTAGGGAATAGGGTAGACTATACACATGTAGGGAATAGGGTAGACTATACACATGTAGGGAATAGGGTAGACTTTACACATGTAGGGAATAGGGTAGACTATACATGTAGGGAATAGGGTAGACTATACACATGTAGGGAATAGGGTAGACTATACACATGTAGGGAATAGGGTAGACTATACATGTAGGGAATAGGGTAGACTATACACATGTTGGGAATAGGGTAGACTATACACATGTAGGGAATAGGGTAGACTATACACATGTAGGGAATAGGGTAGACTATACACATGTAGGGAATAGGGTAGACTATACACATGTAGGGAATAGGGTAGACTATACACATTGGGAATAGGGTAGACTATACACATTGGGAATAGGGTAGACTATACACATGTAGGGAATAGGGTAGACTATACACATGTAGGGAATAGGGTAGACTATACACATTGGGAATAGGGTAGACTATACACATGTAGGGAATAGGGTAGACTTTACACATTGGGAATAGGGTAGACTATACACATGTAGGGAATAGGGTAGACTATACACATGTAGAGAATAGGGTAGACTATACACATGTAGGGAATAGGGTAGACTATACACATTGGGAATAGGGTAGACTATACATGTAGGGAATAGGGTAGACTTTACACATTGGGAATAGGGTAGACTATACACATTGGGAACAGGGTAGACTATACACATGTAGGGAATAGGGTAGACTATACACATGTAGGGAATAGGGTAGACTATACACATTGGGAATAGGGTAGACTATACACATGTAGGGAATAGGGTAGACTATACATGTAGGGAATAGGGTTTGTTGTGATAGTGAAAATAGCAAAAATATCTCTGGCATACGTCTGAACTTTTAATGCTACCGGCTGCACATAGATTTACCATGGGTTTGTTAGAATAGGGACCCGAGGGAAGGTTCCTACCCATACACAGTAAGATTCCTCTCAGTGCCAAGCCCTTGTGCTGTTTTCCGGGTGATGTCATCAGTGCTTTCTGGCACACTAACCCTGTAATGGAGTCCATTTCACTCCCAGCTCTGTCCTGCTACCGCTGAAACCTACCCCCCATGAAGAAGTCTGTCTGCCTGCCTGTCTGTCTGTCTGTCTGTCTCTCTCCCCCTCCTCCACCTCCTCCGATAAATTACCTTCTCCTGGAAATGACATAGCCACACACAAACACACAGAGTTTTCTGGGCTGTGTGTGTCCTTTGAGGCTATTGGCTAAGAGTTTTTTTGGGCTGTGTGTGTCCTTGGAGGCTGTTGGCTAAGAGTTTTTTGGGCTGTGTGTGTCCTTGGAGGCTGTTGGCTCAGACTTTAAACACCTTCGTATCAGGGAGACAGTCACCAACAGGGCTCTGGTGAAAAGAAGTGCACTATACAGGGAAAAGGTAGACATTATCTCAGAGCACTACTGAGATACATTGTTCTCCTTCTACCATAGACCCCATAGACCCCATAGTCCCCCATAGACCATAGACCCCATAGACCCCATAGTCCCCCATAGACCATAAACCCCATAGACCCCATAGACCATAGACCCCATAGACCATAGACCCCATAGTCCCCCATAGACCATAGACCCCATAGACCCCATAGTCCCTCATAGACCCCATATTCCCCATAGACCCCATAGACCCCCATAGACAATAGACCCCATATTCCCCCATAGACCATAGACCCCATAAACCCCATAGACCATAGACCCCATAGACCCCATAGACCATAGACCCCATAGACCATAGACCCCATAGACCCCATAGACCATAGTCCCCCATAGACCCCATAGTCCCCCATAGACCCCAGAGTCCCCCATAGACCTCATAGACCCCATAGTCCCCCAAAGACCATAAACCCCATAGTCCCCCATAGACCCCATAGTCCCCCATAGACCATAGACCCCATAGACCCCCATAGACCATAGACCCCAAATTCCCCCATAGACCCCATAGACCCCATATTCCCCCATAGACCCCATATTCCCCCATAGACCCCCATAGACCATAGACCCCATAGACCCCCATAGACCATAGACCCCATAGTCCCCCATAGACCATAGACCCCATAGACCCCCATAGACCCCATAGACCCCATAGTCCCCCATAGACCATAGACCCCATATTCCCCCATAGACCCCATAGACCCCCTATCTCTCCCTCCCTCTCTGCCTGCTATCTCTCCCTCCCTCCCCCATCTCTCCCTCCCTCCCTCTCCCCCATCTCTCCCTCCCTCCCTCCCTCTCCCCTATCTCTCCCTCCCTCCCCCATCTCTCCCTCCCTCCCCCATCTCTCCCTCCCTCCCTCCCTCCCCATCTCTCCCTCCCTCCCTCCCTCCCCATCTCTCCCTCCCTCCCCCCCTCCCTCCCCCATCTCTCTCTCCCTCCCTCCCTCCCTCCCTCCCCCCATCTCTCCCTCCCTACCCCATCTCTCTCTCCCCCCCCTCTCCATTTATCCAGTCTGAAGACACGGGTAGTGGATTAAGGTATTAGTGGGATGATACTTGGTAGAATTACTTTGCTTGCCGCTATGTGGTAACTGACTGTGTTCTTTAAATAGTCTCAGTCTGTGTTCATGGTGGATTAGTGTTGGCACACACACACACACACACACACACACACACACACAATAAGCCACATACACACACACACACAATAAGACACACACACACACACACACAATAAGACACACACACACACACACACACACACACACACACACACACACAGAGACATGCACACACAAATACAAACACACACACCGTACAGGGTTTTTTGGATGGACTACACACACAAGGTTTTTGGCTGTGTCCTTGATTGAGTCGTTAAAGCAGAATGTGTCTCTAACCACTGACATGATGTCTCGTGGGTAAAGATCTAAAGAAGAGCTGTTTCTCCCCCAGTAGGGAGAACACTCCATGTTCTAGTGGACACCTCCCTCCCTCCCTCCCTCCCTCCCTCCCTCCCTCCCTCCCTCCCTCCCTCCCTCCCTCTAAAGAAGAGCTGTTTCTCCCCCAGTAGGGAGAACACTCCATGTTCTAGTGGACACCTCCCTCCCTCCCTCCCTCCCTCCCTCTCTCTAAAGAAGAGCTGTTTCTCCCCCAGTAGGGAGAACACTCCATGTTCTAGTGGACACCTCCCTCCCTCCCTCCCTCTCTCTAAAGAAGAGCTGTTTCTCCCCCAGTAGGGAGAACACTCCATGTTCTAGTGGACACCTCCCTCCCTCCCTCCCTCTCTCTAAAGAAGAGCTGTTTCTCCCCCAGTAGGGAGAACACTCCATGTTCTAGTGGACACCTCCCTCCCTCCCTCCCTCTCTCTAAAGAAGAGCTGTTTCTCCCCCAGTAGGGAGAACACTCCATGTTCTAGTGGACACCTCCCTCCCTCCCTCCCTCTCTCTAAAGAAGAGCTGTTTCTCCCCCAGTAGGGAGAACACTCCATGTTCTAGTGGACACCTCCCTCCCTCCCTCCCTCTCTCTAAAGAAGAGCTGTTTCTCCCCCAGTAGGGAGAACACTCCATGTTCTAGTGGACACCTCCCTCCCTCCCTCCCTCCCTCTCTCTAAAGAAGAGCTGTTTCTCCCCCAGTAGGGAGAAAACGCCATGTTCTAGTGGACACCTCCCTACAGCAGACCTAACCTCCCTACAGCAGACCTGCCTCCCTACAGCAGACCTAACCTCCCTACAGCAGACCTAACCTCCCTACAGCAGACCTAACCTCCCTACAGCAGACCTAACCTCCCTACAGCAGACCTAACCTCCCTACAGCAGACCTAACCTCCCTAAAGCAAACCTAACCTCCTTAAAGCAGACCTGACTCCATACAGCAGACCTAACCTCCCTACAGCAGACCTAACCTCCCTACAGCAGACCTAACCTCACTACAGCAGACCTAACCTCCCTACAGCAGACCTAATCTCCTCAAAGCAGACCTGACTCACTACAGCAGACCTGACTCCCTACAGCAGACCTAACCTCCCTAAAGCAGACCTAACCTCCTCAAAGCAGACCTAACCTCCTCAAAGCAGACCTGACTCCCTACAGCAGACCTGACTCCCTACAGCAGACCTAACCTCCCTAAAGCAGACCTAACCTCCTCAAAGCAGACCTAACCTCCTCAAAGCAGACCTAACCTCCTCAAAGCAGACCTGACTCACTACAGCAGACCTGACTCCCTACAGCAGACCTAACTCACTACAGTAGACATAACCTCCCTACAGCAGACCTAACCTCCCTACAGCAGACCTAATCTCCCTACAGCAGACCTAACCTCACTGAGCCTCTGGGGGAGAGGGGGGGAGAGGAGGTGGCGGGGTAAGGGGGAGAGAGGGGGAGAGGGGGGGGGGTGTACTCCCCCAGAGGCTCAGTGCATGTGGTCATGAAACATTTACCCACAGTAGAGTATTTCCTCCCTCTTATGGGACACACACACACACACACACACACACACACACACACACACACACCCCTGATCCCATGTTCCCATGTTCCCATGTTCCCATGTTCCCCTGATCCCATGTTCCCCTGATCCTATGTTCCCCTGATGCCTCGTTTTGGGGTTTCTATCCCATAACCCCCCTCTCTCTCTCTTTGTTTTGGGGTTTCTATCTCATAACCCCTCTCTCTCTCTAATTTGTTGTGATTCAAGTAAATGTCCTGGCTATCAATATTTCTTGTGAAAGATCTTCTGGAAAATACCCTCACTGGCAGGAGCAGACATCAATGAATACTGATGTCTCCTGCTGCCAGTGACATATGGAGAGGGAGAGGGAGAGAGAGAGCGAGAGAGCGAGAGAGGGGGAGAGAGAGCGAGAGAGAGAGCGAGAGAGGGGGAGAGAGAGCGAGAGAGAGAGCGAGAGAGGGGGAGAGAGAGAGAGAGAGAGAGAGAGAGAGAGAGAGAGAGAGAGAGAGAGAGAGAGAGAGAGGGAGAGGGACAGGGGGAGCGAGAGAGAGAGAGAGAGAGAGGGGGAGCGAGAGAGAGGGAGCGAGAGGGAGAGAGCGAGTGAGAGAGCGAGCAAGCGAGCGAGCGAGAGAGAGAGAGCGAGAGAGAGAGAGGGGGAGAGAGAGCGAGAGAGAGAGAGGGGGAGAGAGCGAGAGAGAGAGAGGGGGAGAGAGAGCGAGAGAGAGAGAGGGGGAGAGAGAGCGAGAGAGAGAGAGAGAGATAGGGAGAGGGAGAGGGGGAGCGAGAGAGAGGGAGTGAGAGGGAGAGGGAGAGAGCGAGTGAGAGAGCGAGCAAGCGAGCGAGAGCGAGCGAGAGGGAGTGAGAGGGAGAGGGAGAGAGCGAGTGAGAGAGTGAGGAAGCGAGCGAGAGCGAGCGAGAGCGAGCGAGCGAGAGAGAGAAGAGGTATTTCTCTATCATACCATTGACGCTAAGTAAAGTGAATCAGCAGGAGTCTATGGGACTCTCCTGTCTTCTGATACACTTAGAAAACATTGAGAAATAGTAATAACATCTTTAAGGTCACCTTAAGAATTTGATTCTGTGCCTGCTGTCACACACACACGCACGCACACACTCACGCACACACTCACGCACACACGCACACACATTAAAATGAATCTGTCTCTGCGTGTCATGGTTCTGTCTCCCCGCTAAATTGGTTAACCGTCGTCATGTAAGTGTGATCGCTGTGACGATCATGACGACCGGCTAGACGACGCTATGGGAACCTGCTCGATTATTTCCGTCTGCTAGATGTGGTGACATCATCGGAGGGGATTATGGGACAAGGTACTGCTTTGGCTGTCTCTAGCCAATCAAGACAAGAGTTGGGCTTAGTTCCATGTCCTGGTCAGGAAGTGGCTTGGTCATGTTGTTTGTGTTTGAGTTTGTCTTTTTTTATTTAATTTTTTTATTTGACATTTATTTAACTTTTACTAGGCAAGTAAGTTAAGAACAAATTATTATTTTCAATGACGGCCTAACAGTGCCTAACAGTGCCTGTTCTGCCTGTTCAGAAGCAGAACGACAGATTTGAACCTTGTCAGATCGAGGGTTTGAACTTGCAACCTTTCGGTTACTAGTCCAACGCTCGAACCACTAGGCTACCCTGACGCCCCCTGTTCCATCCCGAGTGGAACACTATTGCCGATGTTCACCATGAGCCCTGGTCAAAAATAGTGCACTGTATAGGAAACAGGGTGTCACTGTTGGGCCAAACTGAAAGACGGCATTCTGCAGGAAGTAAATCGTATAAATACCTAAGATTAGTTGATGAAAAATTAACATAAGGCATTGTTTGGGGGGATTAGAGAGGAGGACATCAACTATAATATATAGAGGGATTAGAGAGGAGGACATCAACTATAATATATAGAGGGATTAGACAGGAGAACATCAACTATAATATATAGAGGGATTAGAGAGGAGAACATCAACTATAATATATAGAGGGATTAGACAGGAGAACATCAACTATAATATATAGAGGGATTAGAGAGGAGGACATCAACTATAATATATAGAGGGATTAGACAGGAGAACATCAACTATAATATATAGAGGGATTAGAGAGGAGGACATCAACTATAACATATAGAGGGATTAGAGAGAACATCATAATAGAACATCACTTTATTCTCTAGAACAGTACATGTGACAGACAGGAAGACCACACACACACACACACACACACACACACACACACACACACACACACACACGTGTGCTAAGCATGCTCTTAATGACAAGCTTTACTGTACATATCTGGGTGATGGGAATCTATTTGATGAATATAGAATCTTAGATGATTCTATTACGCCCTCGGTGACTCACACTGCAAGCTGTTCCATGCTGTAGGTTGTCCTGACAGAGAACCTCTAAACCCTGGTTGAATCACACTGCAAGCTGTTCCATGCTGTAGGTTGTCCTGACAGAGAACCTCTAAACCCTGGTTGACTCACACTGCAAGCTGTTCCATGCTGTAGGTTGTCCTGACAGAGAACCTCTAAACCCTGGTTGACTCACACTGCAAGCTGTTCCATGCTGTAGGTTGTCCTGACAGAGAACCTCTAAACCCTGGTTGAATCACACTGCAAGCTGCTCTGGTTGTAGTGACAGAGAGAGAACCACTTGTTCAGCACATTAGGAAGAGGCAGAGCTACAGGAAACCCTTCAGAGTGACCAACACCAGCTACGGTAAACCCTTCAGAGTGACCAAAACCAGCTACAGTAAACCCTTCAGAGTGACCATCACCAGCTACAGTAAACCCTTCAGAGTGACCAACACCAGCTACAGTAAACCCTTCAGAGTGACCAACACCAGTAAACCCTTCAGAGTGATCAACACCAGCTACATTAAACCCTTCAGAGTGACCAACACCAGCAAACCATTCAGAGTTACCAACACCAGCTACAGTAAACCCTTCAGAGTGACCAACACCGATAAACCCTTCAGAGTGACAAACACCAGTAAACCCTTCAGAGTGACCAACACCAGTAAACCCTTCAGAGTGACCAACACCAGTAAACACTTCAGAGTGACCAACACCAGTAAACATTTCAGAGTGACCAACACCAGTAAACCCTTCAGAGTGACCAACATCAGTAAACCCTTCAGAGTGACCAAAACCAGCTACGGTAAACCCTTCAGAGTGACCAACACCAGTAAACCCTTCAGAGTGACCAACACCAGTAAACCCTTCAGAGTGACCAACACCAGTAAACCCTTCAGAGTGACCAACACCAGCTACAGTAAACCCTTCAGAGTGACCAACACCAGCTACGGTAAACCCTTCAGAGTGACCAACACCAGTAAACCCTTCAGAGTGACCAACACCAGCTACAGTAAACCCTTCAGAGTGACCAACACCAGCTACAGTAAACCCTTCAGAGTGACCATCACCAGCTACAGCAAACCCTTCAGAGTGACCAACACCAGCAAACCCTTCAGAGTGACCAACACCAGCTACAGTAAACCCTTCTGAGTGACCAACACCAGTAAACCCTTCAGAGTGACCAACACCAGCTACATTAAACCCTTCAGAGTGACCAACACCAGTAAACCATTCAGAGTGACCAACACCAGCTACAGTAAACCCTTCAGAGTGACCAACACCAGCTACAGTAAACCCTTCAGAGTGACCAACACCAGCTACATTAAACCCTTCAGAGAGACCAACATCAGCTACATTAAACCCTTCAGTGTGACCAACACCAGCTACATTAAACCCTTCAGAGTGACCAACACCAGCTACATTAAACCCTTCAGAGTGACCAACACCAGTAAACCCTTCAGTGACCAACACCAGCTACAGTAAACCGTTCAGAGTAACCAACACCAGCTACAGTAAACCCTTCAGAGTGACCAACACCAGCTACAGTAAACCCTTCAGAGTGACCAACACCAGCTACAGTAAACCCTTCAGAGTGACCAACACCAGCTACATTAAACCCTTCAGAGTGACCAACACCAGCTACATTAAACCCTTCAGAGTGACCAACACCAGCTACAGTAAACCCTTCAGAGTGACCAACACCAGCTACAGTAAACCCTTCAGAGTGACCAACACCAGCTACAGTAAACCCTTTAGAGTGACCAACACCAGCTACAGTAAACCCTTCAGAGTGACCAACACCAGCTACAGTAAACCCTTCAGAGTGACCAACACCAGCTACATTAAACCCTTCAGAGTGACCAACACCAGCTACATTAAACCCTTCAGAGTGACCAACACCAGCTACAGTAAACCCTTCAGAGTGACCAACACCAGCTACAGTAAACCCTACAGAGTGACCAACACCAGCTACAGTAAACCCTCCAGAGTGACCAACACCAGCTACAGTAAACCCTTCAGAGTGACCAACACCAGTAAACCCTTCAGAGTGACCAACACCAGCTACATGAAACCCTTCAGAGTGACCAACACCAGATACAGTAAACCCTTCAGAGTGACCAACACCAGCTACAGTAAACCCTTCAGAGTGACCAACACCAGTACAGTAAAACCTTCAGAGTGACCAACACCAGCTACAGTAAACCCTTCAGAGTGACCAACACCAGTAAACCCTTCAGAGTGACCAACACTGGTAAACCCTTCAGAGTGACCATCACTGGTAAACCCTTCAGAGTGACCATCACCAGTTAACCCTTCAGAGTGACCATCACCAGTTAACCCTTCAGAGTGACCAACACCAGTAAACCCTTCAGAGTGACAAACACCAGAAAACACTTCAGAGTGACGAACACCAGTAAACCCTTCAGAGTGACCAACACCAGTAAATCCTTTAGAGTGACCAACATCAGTAAACCCTTCAGAGTGACCAACACCAGTAAACCCTTCAGAGTGACCAAAACCAGCTACGGTAAACCCTTCAGAGTGACCAACACCAGTAAACCCTTCAGAGTGACCAACACCAGTAAACCCTTCAGAGTGACCAACACCAGCTACAGTAAACCCTTCAGAGTGACCAACACCAGCTACGGTAAACCCTTCAGAGTGACCAACACCAGCTACGGTAAACCCTTCAGAGTGACCAACACCAGTAAACCCTTCAGAGTGACCAACACCAGCTACGGTAAACCCTTCAGAGTGACCAACACCAGTAAACCCTTCAGAGTGACCAACACCAGCTACAGTAAACCCTTCAGAGTGACCAACACCAGCTACAGTAAACCCTTCAGAGTGACCAACACCGGTAAACCCTTCAGAGTGACCAACACCAGTAAACCCTTCAGAGTGACCAACACCAGTAAACGCTTCAGAGTGACAAACACCAGTAAACCCTTCAGAGTGACCAACACCAGTAAACCCTTCAGAGTGACCAACACCAGCTACAGTAAACCCTTCAGAGTGACCAACACCAGCTACGGTAAACCCTTCAGAGTGACCAACACCAGTAAACCCTTCAGAGTGACCAACACCAGCTACAGTAAACCCTTCAGAGTGACCAACACCAGCTACAGTAAACCCTTCAGAGTGACCATCACCAGCTACAGCAAACCCTTCAGAGTGACCAACACCAGCAAACCCTTCAGAGTGACCAACACCAGCTACAGTAAACCCTTCTGAGTGACCAACACCAGTAAACCCTTCAGAGTGACCAACACCAGCTACATTAAACCCTTCAGAGTGACCAACACCAGTAAACCATTCAGAGTGACCAACACCAGCTACTGTAAACCCTTCAGAGTGACCAACACCAGCTACAGTAAACCCTTCAGTGTGACCAACACCAGCTACATTAAACCCTTCAGAGTGACCAACACCAGCTACATTAAACCCTTCAGAGTGACCAACACCAGTAAACCCTTCAGTGACCAACACCAGCTACAGTAAACCGTTCAGATTAACCAACACCAGCTACAGTAAACCCTTCAGAGTGACCAACACCAGCTACAGTAAACCCTTCAGAGTGACCAACACCAGCTACAGTAAACCCTTCAGAGTGACCAACACCAGCTACATTAAACCCTTCAGAGTGACCAACACCAGCTACATTAAACCCTTAAGAGTGACCAACACCAGCTACAGTAAACCCTTCAGAGTGACCAACACCAGCTACAGTAAACCCTTCAGAGTGACCAACACCAGCTACAGTAAACCCTTTAGAGTGACCAACACCAGCTACAGTAAACCCTTCAGAGTGACCAACACCAGCTACAGTAAACCCTTCAGAGTGACCAACACCAGCTACATTAAACCCTTCAGAGTGACCAACACCAGCTACATTAAACCCTTCAGAGTGACCAACACCAGCTACATTAAACCCTTCAGAGTGACCAACACCAGTAAACCCTTCAGAGTGACCAACACCAGCTACGGTAAACCCTTCAGAGTGACCAACACCAGTAAACCCTTCAGAGTGACCAACACCAGCTACAGTAAACCCTTCAGAGTGACCAACACCAGCTACAGTAAACCCTTCAGAGTGACCAACACCGGTAAACCCTTCAGAGTGACCAACATCAGTAAACCCTTCAGAGTGACCAACACCAGTAAACGCTTCAGAGTGACAAACACCTGTAAACCCTTCAGAGTGACCAACACCAGTAAACCTTTCAGAGTGACCAACACCAGTAAACCCTTCAGAGTGACCAACATCAGTAAACCCTTCAGAGTGACCAAAACCAGCTATGGTAAACCCTTCAGAGTGACCAACACCAGTAAACCCTTCAGAGTGACCAACACCAGTAAACCCTTCAGAGTGACCAACACCAGCTACAGTAAACCCTTCAGAGTGACCAACACCAGCTACAGTAAACCCTTCAGAGTGACCAACACCAGCTACGGTAAACCCTTCAGAGTGACCAACACCAGTAAACCATTCAGAGTGACCAACACCAGCTACAGTAAACCCTTTAGAGTGACCAACACCAGCTACAGTAAACCCTTCAGAGTGACCAACACCAGCTACAGTAAACCCTTCAGAGTGACCAACACCAGCTACAGTAAACCCTTCAGAGTGACCAACACCAGCTACATTAAACCCTTCAGAGTGACCAACACCAGCTACATTAAACCCTTCAGAGTGACCAACACCAGCTACATTAAACCCTTCAGAGTGACCAACACCAGCTACAGTAAACCCTTCAGAGTGACCAACACCAGCTACAGTAAACCCTACAGAGTGACCAACACCAGCTACATTAAACCCTTCAGAGTGACCAACACCAGCTACAGTAAACCCTTCAGAGTGACCAACACCAGTAAACCCTTCAGAGTGACCAACACCAGCTACATGAAACCCTTCAGAGTGACCAAGACCAGCTACAGTAAACCCTTCAGAGTGACCAACACCAGTAAAACCTTCAGAGTGACCAACGCCAGCTACATGAAACCCTTCAGAGTGACCAACACCAGATACAGTAAACCCTTCAGAGTGACCAACACCAGCTACAGTAAACCCTTCAGAGTGACCAACACCAGCTAGAGGTAAACCCTTCAGAGTGACCAACACCAGCTACAGTAAACCCTTCAGAGTGACCAACACCAGTAAACCCTTCAGAGTGACCAACACCGGTAAACCCTTCAGAGTGACCAACACCAGTTAACACTTCAGAGTGACCAACACCAGTAAACCCTTCAGAGTGACAAACACCAGAAAACCCTTCAGTGACGAACACCAGTAAACCCTTCAGAGTGACCAACACCAGTAAATCCTTCAGAGTGACCAACATCAGTAAACCCTTCAGAGTGACCAACACCAGTAAACCCTTCAGAGTGACCAAAACCAGCTACGGTAAACCCTTCAGAGTGACCAACACCAGTAAACCCTTCAGAGTGACCAACACCAGTAAACCCTTCAGAGTGACCAACACCAGCTACAGTAAACCCTTCAGAGTGACCAACACCAGCTACGGTAAACCCTTCACAGTGACCAACACCAGCTACGGTAAACCATTCAGAGTGACCAACACCAGTAAACCCTTCAGAGTCACCAACAACAGCTACGGTAAACCCTTCAGAGTGACCAACACCAGTAAACCCTTCAGAGTGACCAACACCAGCTACAGTAAACCCTTCAGAGTGACCAACACCAGCTACAGTAAACCCTTCAGAGTGACCAACACCGGTAAACCCTTCAGAGTGACCAACACCAGTAAACCCTTCAGAGTGACCAACACCAGTAAACCCTTCAGAGTGACCAACACCAGTAAACCCTTCAGAGTGACCAACACCAGTAAACCCTTCAGAGTGACCAACACCAGTAAACCCTTCAGAGTGACCAACATCAGTAAACCCTTCAGAGTGACCAAAACCAGCTATGGTAAACCCTTCAGAGTGACCAACACCAGTAAACCCTTCAGAGTGACCAACACCAGTAAACCCTTCAGAGTGACCAACACCAGCTACAGTAAACCCTTCAGAGTGACCAACACCAGCTACAGTAAACCCTTCAGAGTGACCAACACCAGCTACGGTAAACCCTTCAGAGTGACCAACACCAGCTACGGTAAACCCTTCAGAGTGACCAACACCAGTAAACCCTTCAGAGTGACCAACACCAGCTACAGTAAACCCTTCAGAGTGACCAACACCAGCTACAGTAAACCCTTCAGAGTGACCAACACCAGCAAACCCTTCAGAGTGACCAACACCAGCAAACCCTTCAGAGTGACCAACACCAGCTACAGTAAACCCTTCAGTGACCAACACCAGCTACAGTAAACCCTTCAGAGTGACCAACACCAGCAAACCCTTCAGAGTGACCAACACCAGCAAACCCTTCAGAGTGACCAACACCAGTAAACCATTCAGAGTGACCAACACCAGCTACATTAAACCCGTCAGAGTGACCAACACCAGCTACAGTAAACCCTTCAGAGTGACCAACACCAGTAAACCCTTCAGAGTGACCAACACCAGCTACATGAAACCCTTCAGAGTGACCAAGACCAGCTACAGTAAACCCTTCAGAGTGACCAACACCAGTAAAACCTTCAGAGTGACCAACGCCAGCTACATGAAACCCTTCAGAGTGACCAACACCAGATACAGTAAACCCTTCAGAGTGACCAACACCA
Organism: Oncorhynchus mykiss; assembly: GCF_013265735.2. Classification (NCBI taxonomy): domain Eukaryota; kingdom Metazoa; phylum Chordata; class Actinopteri; order Salmoniformes; family Salmonidae; genus Oncorhynchus; species Oncorhynchus mykiss. The sequence continues at coordinate 4,295,973 of NC_048575.1, forward strand.
GCTACAGTAAACCCTTCAGAGTGACCAACACCAGCTAGAGGTAAACCCTTCAGAGTGACCAACACCAGCTACAGTAAACCCTTCAGAGTGACCAACACCAGTAAACCCTTCAGAGTGACCAACACCGGTAAACCCTTCAGAGTGACCAACACCAGTTAACACTTCAGAGTGACCAACACCAGTAAACCCTTCAGAGTGACAAACACCAGAAAACCCTTCAGTGACGAACACCAGTAAACCCTTCAGAGTGACCAACACCAGTAAATCCTTCAGAGTGACCAACATCAGTAAACCCTTCAGAGTGACCAACACCAGTAAACCCTTCAGAGTGACCAAAACCAGCTACGGTAAACCCTTCAGAGTGACCAACACCAGTAAACCCTTCAGAGTGACCAACACCAGTAAACCCTTCAGAGTGACCAACACCAGCTACAGTAAACCCTTCAGAGTGACCAACACCAGCTACGGTAAACCCTTCACAGTGACCAACACCAGCTACGGTAAACCATTCAGAGTGACCAACACCAGTAAACCCTTCAGAGTCACCAACAACAGCTACGGTAAACCCTTCAGAGTGACCAACACCAGTAAACCCTTCAGAGTGACCAACACCAGCTACAGTAAACCCTTCAGAGTGACCAACACCAGCTACAGTAAACCCTTCAGAGTGACCAACACCGGTAAACCCTTCAGAGTGACCAACACCAGTAAACCCTTCAGAGTGACCAACACCAGTAAACCCTTCAGAGTGACCAACACCAGTAAACCCTTCAGAGTGACCAACACCAGTAAACCCTTCAGAGTGACCAACACCAGTAAACCCTTCAGAGTGACCAACATCAGTAAACCCTTCAGAGTGACCAAAACCAGCTATGGTAAACCCTTCAGAGTGACCAACACCAGTAAACCCTTCAGAGTGACCAACACCAGTAAACCCTTCAGAGTGACCAACACCAGCTACAGTAAACCCTTCAGAGTGACCAACACCAGCTACAGTAAACCCTTCAGAGTGACCAACACCAGCTACGGTAAACCCTTCAGAGTGACCAACACCAGCTACGGTAAACCCTTCAGAGTGACCAACACCAGTAAACCCTTCAGAGTGACCAACACCAGCTACAGTAAACCCTTCAGAGTGACCAACACCAGCTACAGTAAACCCTTCAGAGTGACCAACACCAGCAAACCCTTCAGAGTGACCAACACCAGCAAACCCTTCAGAGTGACCAACACCAGCTACAGTAAACCCTTCAGAGTGACCAACACCAGCTACAGTAAACCCTTCAGAGTGACCAACACCAGCAAACCCTTCAGAGTGACCAACACCAGCAAACCCTTCAGAGTGACCAACACCAGTAAACCATTCAGAGTGACCAACACCAGCTACATTAAACCCGTCAGAGTGACCAACACCAGCTACATTAAACCCTTCAGAGTGACCAACACCAGCTACATTAAACCCTTCAGAGTGACCAACACCAGCTACAGTAAACCCTTCAGAGTGACCAACACCAGTAAACCCTTCAGAGTGACCAACACCAGCTACACTAAACCCTTCAGAGTGACCAACACCAGCAAACCCTTCAGAGTGACCAACACCAGCAAACCCTTCAGAGTGACCAACACCAGCTACATTAAACCCTTCAAAGTGACCAACACCAGTAAACCCTTCAGAGTGACCAACACCAGCTACAGTTAACCCTTCAGAGTGACCAACACCAGCTACAGTAAACCCTTCAGAGTGACCAACACCAGTAAACCCTTCAGAGTGACCAACACCAGTAAACCATTCAGAGTGACCAACACCAGCTACAGTAAACCCTTCAGAGTGACCAACACCAGCTACATTAAACCCTTCAGAGTGACCAACACCAGAAAACCATTCAGAGTGACCAAAACCAGCTACAGTAAACCCTTCAGAGTGACCAACACCAGCTACAATAAACCCTTCTGAGTGACCAACACCAGCTACATTAAACCCTTCAGAGTGACCAACACCAGCTACATTAAACCCTTCAGAGTGACCAACACCAGCTACAGTAAACCATTCAGAGTGACCAACACCAGCTACAGTAAACCCTTCAGAGTGACCAACACCAGTAAACCCTTCAGAGTGACCAACACCAGCTACAGTAAACCCTTCAGAGTGACAAACACCAGCTACAGTAAACCCTTCAGAGTGACCAACACCAGGTACAGTAAACCCTTCAGAGTGACCAACACCAGCTACAGTAAACCCTTCAGAGTGACCAACACCAGCTACATTAAACCCTTCAGAGTGACCAACACCAGCTACAGTAAACCCTTCAGAGTGACCAACACCAGCTACATTAAACCCTTCAGAGTGACCAACACCAGCTACAGTAAACCCTTCAGAGTGACCAACACCAGCTAGAGTAAACCCTTCAGAGTGACCAACACCAGCTACAGTAAACCCTTCAGAGTGACCAACACCAGTAAACCCTTCAGAGTGACCAACACCAGCTACAGTAAACCCTTCAGAGTGACCAACACCAGCTACAGTAAACCCTTCAGAGTGACCAACAAGAGCTACAGTAAACCCTTCAGAGTGACCAACACCAGCTACATTAAACCCTTCAGAGTGACCAACACTAGCTACATTAAACCCTTCAGAGTGACCAACACCAGCTACAGTAAACCCTTCAGAGTGACCAACACCAGGTACAGTAAACCCTTCAGAGTGACCAACACCAGCTACAGTAAACCCTTCAGAGTGACCAACACCAGTAAACCCTTCAGAGTGACCAACACCAGCTACAGTAAACCCTTCAGAGTGACCAACAAGAGCTACAGTAAACCCTTCAGAGTGACCAACACCAGCTACATTAAACCCTTCAGAGTGACCAACACTAGCTACATTAAACCCTTCAGAGTGACCAACACCAGCTACAGTAAACCCTTCAGAGTGACCAACACCAGCTACAGTAAACCCTTCAGAGTGACCAACACCAGGTACAGTAAACCCTTCAGAGTGACCAACACCAGCTACAGTAAACCCTTCAGAGTGACCAACAACAGTAAACCCTTCAGAGTGACCAACACCAGCTACATTAAACCCTTCAGAGTGACCAACACCAGCTACAGTAAACCCTTCAGAGTGACCAACACCAGCTACAGTAAATCCTTCAGAGTGACCAACACCAGCTACAGTAAACCCTTCAGAGTGACCAACACCAGTAAACCCTTCAGAGTGACCAACACCAGCAAACCATTCAGAGTGACCAACACCAGCTACAGTAAACCCTTCAGAGTGACCAACACCGGTAAACCCTTCAGAGTGACCAACACCAGTAAACACTTCAGAGTGACCAACACCAGTAAACACTTCAGAGTGACCAACACCAGTAAACCCTTCAGATTGACAAACACCAGTAAACCCTTCAGAGTGACCAAAACCAGTAAACCCTTCAGAGTGACCAACACCAGTAAACACTTCAGAGTGACCAACACCAGTAAACATTTCAGAGTGACCAACACCAGTAAACCCTTCAGAGTGACCAACATCAGTAAACCCTTCAGAGTGACCAACACCAGTAAACCCTTCAGAGTGACCAAAACCAGCTACGGTAAACCATTCAGAGTGACCAACACCAGTAAACCCTTCAGAGTGACCAACACCAGTAAACCCTTCAGAGTGACCAACACCAGCTACAGGAAACCCTTCAGTGTGACCAACACCAGCTACATTAAACCCTTCAGAGTGACCAACACCAGTAAACCATTCAGAGTGACCAACACCAGCTACAGTAAACCCTTCAGAGTGACCAACACCAGCTACATTAAACCCTTCAGAGTGACCAACATCAGTAAACCATTCAGAGTGACCAACACCAGCTACAGTAAACCCTTCAGAGTGACCAACACCAGCTACAGTAAACCCTTCAGAGTGACCAACACCAGCTACATTAAACCCTTCAGAGTGACCAACACCAGCTACATTAAACCCTTCAGAGTGACCAACACCAGCTACAGTAAACCCTTCAGAGTGACCAACACCAGCTACAGTAAACCCTTCAGAGTGACCAACACCAGCTACAGTAAACCCTTCAGAGTGACCAACACCAGTAAACCCTTCAGAGTGACCAACACCTGCTATGGTAAACCCTTCAGAGTGACCAACACCAGTAAACCCTTCAGAGTGACCAACACCAGTAAACCCTTCAGAGTGACCAAAACCAGCTATGGTAAACCCTTCAGAGTGACCAACACCAGTAAACCCTTCAGAGTGACCAACACCAGTAAACCCTTCAGAGTGACCAACACCAGTAAACCCTTCAGAGTGACCAACACCAGCTACAGTAAACCCTTCAGAGTGACCAACACCAGCTACAGTAAACCCTTCAGAGTGACCAACACCAGTAAACCCTTCAGAGTGACCAACACCAGCTATGGTAAACCCTTCAGAGTGACCAACACCAGTAAACCCTTCAGAGTGACCAACACAGGTAAACCCTTCAGAGTGACCAAAATCAGCTATGGTAAACCCTTCAGAGTGACCAACACCAGTAAACCCTTCAGAGTGACCAACACCAGCTACAGGAAACCCTTCAGTGTGACCAACACCAGCTACATTAAACCCTTCAGAGTGACCAACACCAGTAAACCATTCAGAGTGACCAACACCAGCTACAGTAAACCCTTCAGAGTGACCAACACCAGCTACATTAAACCCTTCAGAGTGACCAACATCAGTAAACCATTCAGAGTGACCAACACCAGCTACAGTAAACCCTTCAGAGTGACCAACACCAGCTACAGTAAACCCTTCAGAGTGACCAACACCAGCTACATTAAACCCTTCAGAGTGACCAACACCAGCTACATTAAACCCTTCAGAGTGACCAACACCAGCTACAGTAAACCCTTCAGAGTGACCAACACCAGCTACAGTAAACCCTTCAGAGTGACCAACACCAGCTACAGTAAACCCTTCAGAGTGACCAACACCAGTAAACCCTTCAGAGTGACCAACACCAGCTATGGTAAACCCTTCAGAGTGACCAACACCAGTAAACCCTTCAGAGTGACCAACACCAGTAAACCCTTCAGAGTGACCAAAACCAGCTATGGTAAACCCTTCAGAGTGACCAACACCAGTAAACCCTTCAGAGTGACCAACACCAGTAAACCCTTCAGAGTGACCAACACCAGTAAACCCTTCAGAGTGACCAACACCAGCTACAGTAAACCCTTCAGAGTGACCAACACCAGCTACAGTAAACCCTTCAGAGTGACCAACACCAGTAAACCCTTCAGAGTGACCAACACAGGTAAACCCTTCAGAGTGACCAAAATCAGCTATGGTAAACCCTTCAGAGTGACCAACACCAGTAAACCCTTCAGAGTGACCAACACCAGCAAACCCTTCAGAGTGACCAACACCAGCTACATTAAACCCTTCAAAGTGACCAACACCAGTAAACCCTTCAGAGTGACCAACACCAGCTACAGTTAACCCTTCAGAGTGACCAACACCAGCTACAGTAAACCCTTCAGAGTGACCAACACCAGTAAACCCTTCAGAGTGACCAACACCAGCTACAGTTAACCCTTCAGAGTGACCAACACCAGCTACAGTAAACCCTTCAGAGTGACCAACACCAGTAAACCCTTCAGAGTGACCAACACCAGTAAACCATTCAGAGTGACCAACACCAGCTACAGTAAACCCTTCAGAGTGACCAACACCAGCTACATTAAACCCTTCAGAGTGACCAACACCAGAAAACCATTCAGAGTGACCAACACCAGCTACAGTAAACCCTTCAGAGTGACCAACACCAGCTACAATAAACCCTTCTGAGTGACCAACACCAGCTACAGTAAACCATTCAGAGTGACCAACACCAGCTACAGTAAACCCTTCAGAGTGACCAACACCAGTAAACCCTTCAGAATGACCAACACCAGCTACAGTAAACCCTTCAGAGTGACAAACACCAGCTACAGTAAACCCTTCAGAGTGACCAACACCAGCTACAGTAAACCCTTCAGAGTGACCAACACCAGCTATAGTAAACCCTTCAGAGTGACCAACACCAGCTACATTAAACCCTTCAGAGTGACCAACACCAGCTACATTAAACCCTTCAGAGTGACCAACACCAGCTACAGTAAACCCTTCAGAGTGACCAACACCAGCTACAGTAAACCCTTCAGAGTGACCAACACCAGTAAACCCTTCAGAGTGACCAACACCAGTAAACCCTTCAGAGTGACCAACACCAGCTACAGTAAACCCTTCAGAGTGACCAACACCAGCTACAGTAAACCCTTCAGAGTGACCAACAGGAGCTACAGTAAACCCTTCAGAGTGACCAACACCAGCTACATTAAACCCTTCAGAGTGACCAACACCAGCTACATTAAACCCTTCAGAGTGACCAACACCAGCTACATTAAACCCTTCAGAGTGACCAACACCAGCTACAGTAAACCCTTCAGAGTGACCAACACCAGCTACAGTAAACCCTTCAGAGTGACCAACACCAGGTACAGTAAACCCTTCAGAGTGACCAACACCAGCTACAGTAAACCCTTCAGAGTGACCAACACCAGTAAACCCTTCAGAGTGACCAACACCAGCTACATTAAACCCTTCAGAGTGACCAACACCGATAAACCCTTCAGAGTGACCAACACCAGCTACAGTAAACCCTTCAGAGTGACCAACACCAGTAAACCCTTTAGAGTGACCAACACCAGCTACATTAAACCCTTCAGAGTGACCAACACCAGCAAACCATTCAGAGTGACCAACACCAGCTACAGTAAACCCTTCAGAGTGACCAACACCGGTAAACCCTTCAGAGTGACCAACACCAGCTACAGTAAACCCTTCAGAGTGACCAACACCGGTAAACCCTTCAGAGTGACCAACGCCAGTAAACACTTCAGAGTGACCAACACCAGTAAACCCTTCAGATTGACAAACACCAGTAAACCCTTCAGAGTGACCAAAACCAGTAAACCCTTCAGAGTGACCAACACCAGTAAACACTTCAGAGTGACCAACACCAGTAAACATTTCAGAGTGACCAACACCAGTAAATTCTTCAGAGTGACCAACATCAGTAAACCCTTCAGAGTGACCAACACCAGTAAACCCTTCAGAGTGACCAAAACCAGCTACGGTAAACCATTCAGAGTGACCAACACCAGCTACATTAAACCCTTCAGAGTGACCAACACCAGCTACATTAAACCCTTCAGAGTGACCAACACCAGCTACAGTAAACCATTCAGAGTGACCAACACCAGCTACAGTAAACCCTTCAGAGTGACCAACACCAGTAAACCCTTCAGAATGACCAACACCAGCTACAGTAAACCCTTCAGAGTGACAAACACCAGCTACAGTAAACCCTTCAGAGTGACCAACACCAGCTACAGTAAACCCTTCAGAGTGACCAACACCAGCTTTAGTAAACCCTTCAGAGTGACCAACACCAGCTACATTAAACCCTTCAGAGTGACCAACACCAGCTACATTAAACCCTTCAGAGTGACCAACACCAGCTACAGTAAACCCTTCAGAGTGACCAACACCAGCTACAGTAAACCCTTCAGAGTGACCAACACCAGTAAACCCTTCAGAGTGACCAACACCAGTAAACCCTTCAGAGTGACCAACACCAGCTACAGTAAACCCTTCAGAGTGACCAACACCAGCTACAGTAAACCCTTCAGAGTGACCAACAGGAGCTACAGTAAACCCTTCAGAGTGACCAACACCAGCTACATTAAACCCTTCAGAGTGACCAACACCAGCTACATTAAACCCTTCAGAGTGACCAACACCAGCTACATTAAACCCTTCAGAGTGACCAACACCAGCTACAGTAAACCCTTCAGAGTGACCAACACCAGCTACAGTAAACCCTTCAGAGTGACCAACACCAGGTACAGTAAACCCTTCAGAGTGACCAACACCAGCTACAGTAAACCCTTCAGAGTGACCAACACCAGTAAACCCTTCAGAGTGACCAACACCAGCTACATTAAACCCTTCAGAGTGACCAACACCGATAAACCCTTCAGAGTGACCAACACCAGCTACAGTAAACCCTTCAGAGTGACCAACACCAGTAAACCCTTTAGAGTGACCAACACCAGCTACATTAAACCCTTCAGAGTGACCAACACCAGCAAACCATTCAGAGTGACCAACACCAGCTACAGTAAACCCTTCAGAGTGACCAACACCGGTAAACCCTTCAGAGTGACCAACACCAGCTACAGTAAACCCTTCAGAGTGACCAACACCGGTAAACCCTTCAGAGTGACCAACACCAGTAAACACTTCAGAGTGACCAACACCAGTAAACCCTTCAGATTGACAAACACCAGTAAACCCTTCAGAGTGACCAAAACCAGTAAACCCTTCAGAGTGACCAACACCAGTAAACACTTCAGAGTGACCAACACCAGTAAACATTTCAGAGTGACCAACACCAGTAAATTCTTCAGAGTGACCAACATCAGTAAACCCTTCAGAGTGACCAACACCAGTAAACCCTTCAGAGTGACCAAAACCAGCTACGGTAAACCATTCAGAGTGACCAACACCAGTAAACCCTTCAGAGTGACCAACACCAGTAAACCCTTCAGAGTGACCAACACCAGCTACAGGAAACCCTTCAGTGTGACCAACACCAGCTACATTAAACCCTTCAGAGTGACCAACACCAGTAAACCCTTCAGAGTGACCAACACCAGTAAACCATTCAGAGTGACCAACACCAGCTACAGTAAACCCTTCAGAGTGACCAACACCAGCTACATTAAACCCTTCAGAGTGACCAACATCAGTAAACCATTCAGAGTGACCAACACCAGCTACAGTAAACCATTCAGAGTGACCAACACCAGCTACAGTAAACCCTTCAGAGTGACCAACACCAGCTACATTAAACCCTTCAGAGTGACCAACACCAGCTACATTAAACCCTTCAGAGTGACCAACACCAGCTACAGTAAACCCTTCAGAGTGACCAACACCAGCTACAGTAAACCCTTCAGAGTGACCAACACCAGCTACAGTAAACCCTTCAGAGTGACCAACACCAGCTACGGTAAACCCTTCAGAGTGACCAACACCAGTAAACCCTTCAGAGTGACCAACACCAGCTACAGTAAACCCTTCAGAGTGACCAACACCAGCTACAGTAAACCCTTCAGAGTGACCAACACCAGCAAACCCTTCAGAGTGACCAACACCAGCAAACCCTTCAGAGTGACCAACACCAGCTACATTAAACCCTTCAAAGTGACCAACACCAGTAAACCCTTCAGAGTGACCAACACCAGCTACAGGAAACCCTTCAGTGTGACCAACACCAGCTACATTAAACCCTTCAGAGTGACCAACACCAGTAAACCCTTCAGAGTGACCAACACCAGCTACAGTTAACCCTTCAGAGTGACCAACACCAGCTACAGTAAACCCTTCAGAGTGACCAACACCAGTAAACCCTTCAGAGTGACCAACACCAGTAAACCATTCAGAGTGACCAACACCAGCTACAGTAAACCATTTAGAGTGACCAACACCAGCTACAGTAAACCCTTCAGAGTGACCAACACCAGCTACATTAAACCCTTCAGAGTGACCAACACCAGCTACATTAAACCCTTCAGAGTGACCAACACCAGCTACATTAAACCCTTCAGAGTGACCAACACCAGCTACAGTAAACCCTTCAGAGTGACCAACACCAGCTACAGTAAACCCTTCAGAGTGACCAACACCAGCAAACCATTCAGAGTGACCAACACCAGCAAACCCTTCAGAGTGACCAACACCAGCTACATTAAACCCTTCAAAGTGACCAACACCAGTAAACCCTTCAGAGTGACCAACACCAGCTACAGTCTACCCTTCAGAGTGACCAACACCAGCTACAGTAAACCCTTCAGAGTGACCAACACCAGCTACAGTTAACCCTTCAGTGACCAACACCAGCTACAGTAAACCATTCAGAGTGACCAAAACCAGCTACAGTAAACCCTTCAGAGTGACCAACACCAGTAAACCATTCAGAGTGACCAACACCAGCTACAGTAAACCCTTCAGAGTGACCAACACCAGCTACAGTAAACCCTTCAGAGTGACCAACACCAGCTACATTAAACCCTTCAGAGTGACCAACACCAGCTACAGTAAACCCTTCAGAGTGACCAACACCAGTAAACCCTTCAGAGTGACCAACACCAGCTACAGTAAACCCTTCAGAGTGACCAACACCAGCTACAGTAAACCCTTCAGAGTGACCAACACCAGCTACAGTAAACCCTTCAGAGTGACCAACACCAGCTACATTAAACCCTTCAGAGTGACCAACACCAGCTACATTAAACCCTTCAGATTGACCAACACCAGCTACAGTAAACCCTTCAGAGTGACCAACACCAGCTACAGTAAACCCTTCAGAGTGACCAACACCAGTAAACCCTTCAGAGTGACCAACACCAGCTACAGTAAACCCTTCAGTGACCAACACCAGCTACAGTAAACCCTTCAGAGTGACCAACACCAGCTACAGTAAACCCTTCAGAGTGACCAACAAGAGCTACAGTAAACCCTTCAGAGTGACCAACACCAGCTACATTAAACCCTTCAGAGTGACCAACACCAGCTACATTAAACCCTTCAGAGTGACCAACACCAGCTACATTAAACCTTCCAGAGTGACCAACACCAGCTACAGTAAACCCTTCAGAGTGACCAACACCAGCTACAGTAAACCCTTCAGAGTGACCAACACCAGCTACAGTAAACCCTTCAGAGTGACCAACACCAGCTACAGTAAACCCTTCAGAGTGACCAACACCAGCTACATTAAACCCTTCAGAGTGACCAACACCAGCAAACCATTCAGAGTGACCAACACCAGCTACAGTAAACCCTTCAGAGTGACCAACACCGGTAAACCCTTCAGCGTGACCAACACCAGTAAACCCTTCAGAGTGACCAACACCAGTAAACCCTTCAGATTGACAAACACCAGTAAACCCTTCAGAGTGACCAACACCAGTAAACCCTTCAGAGTGACCAACACCAGTAAACACTTCAGAGTGACCAACACCAGTAAACATTTCAGAATGACCAACACCAGTAAACCCTTCAGAGTGACCAACATCAGTAAACCCTTCAGAGTGACCAACACCAGTAAACCCTTCAGAGTGACCAAAACCAGCTACGGTAAACCCTTCAGTGTGACCAACACCAGCTACATTAAACCCTTCCGAGTGACCAACACCAGTAAACCCTTCAGAGTGACCAACACCAGCTATGGTAAACCCTTCAGAGTGACCAACACCAGTAAACCCTTCAGAGTGACCAAAACCAGCTATGGTAAACCCTTCAGAGTGACCAACACCAGCTACGGTAAACCCTTCAGAGTGACCAACACCAGCTACATTAAACCCTTCAGAGTGACCAACACCAGCTACAGTAAACCCTTCAGAGTGACCAACACCAGTAAACCCTTCAGAGTGACCAACACCAGGGCTTCTTTTAAGTGTGTGGCCCCAATGGCACTCTATTCCCTTTATAGGGCACTACAGTTACCCAAATGCCCACAGGGGACTATAGAGTGAATATGGTAGCATTTAGGATACGTCTCCATCAGCTTCTTCATTACCAGTTCTGTTCTATTGCTGTTACTGCTTCATATGATTTAGCAACTCTGGCAACCAGAGCAACAGATTGTCAGTAGTGTAGACTGGCCTTTTGACTAATATCACACTACTTAGGTGGGGATTTATTGTAATACAAGTACACTTAAGAAATCTTTAGCAGGATCTGAGCCAGCTGTTATGGGGCACTGCCAGTACTCCCAGACCCATGGGAGAGGTTGTATCAAGGCTGCCAGAGGAGGGGCTTGGGGGCTGGGTGGGCAGAGGGCTGAGAGGGCTGGGGTAACACCTTATAGTAGAGAACACCACAAAATAAGTAATCATTTAAATAATCATTAGGTGGAAAAACGCCGTAAATGTTCATTAGGCTCCGGCTGGCAGGATATGCTAGAGAGGAGAGGAGAGGAAGCTGTAGGGGGAGAGGAGATTGAGGAAAGGAGAAGAGAGGAGAGAGAAGGGAAGAAAGAGAAGAGAAGAGGTAGAGAAGAGATGAGAGGAAGTGGAGAGAAAGTGGAGAGGAGAGAAGGATAGAGAGGAAGTGGAAGATGAGAGGAAGAGGAAGATGAAGAGGAAGAGGAAGAGAAAGAGTGAGAGGAGAGGAGAGGAAGAGGAAGAGGAGAGGAGGAGAAAGAGGAGATTAGAGGAGAAGAAGAAGAGGAGAGTGGGAGGAGATGAAGATAAGAGGTTAGGAGAGGAGAGGTAAAGGAAAAGGATTACAGAGGAAGGGAATACAAAATGCCAGAGAGGAGAGAGGGAGGGCATGGATAAGGGGAGCGAAAGGAAGGCACCAAATAGACAGGATGTTACCTCAACCAGAATGAAGCATGAGTAATGACACAGACACAGTGGTGTTAAACATCCAGTGACCTTGTTTCGATAGGGTGACTCCTACATTCTGACTGCCAGGGCCTACAGGAATCTCTCCTGTCTGACACAGGATGGAAAACAAGCTCCCCTCACCTCTCCTCTCTACAATCCTCACATCTCCTCTCCTCTCCTCCCCTTTCCACGTATCTGCCCTCCTCTCCTCTCCTCTCCTCTCCTCTCCTCTCCTCTCCTCCATATAGCTCTGCATTGACATGATTGGTTGACGGTAGGTGGGGGGCGGGAGGTCCTGTATAAACACAAACTCACTTCCTTGACAACTTCCTTCACAACAGCTCTGTTCAACAGCACTGCGCAAGACTGTATGAATGCCCTGACGTCTGTATCAGAGACCGAATCACGGCCAATACGGACGTCAGACTGACCTTACAACACCTTTATTAAAGCCAAAGACCTGGGAATGAAACCCACAACCCAGCGATGTGAGAGCTCTACCAACGCCTTTATTAAAGCCAAAGACCTGGGAATGAAACCCACAACCCAGCGATGTGAGAGCTCTACCAACGCCTTTATTAAAGCCAAAGACCTGGGAATGAAACCCACAACCCAGTGATGTGAGAGCTCTACCAACGCCTTTATTAAAGCCAAAGACCTGGGAATGAAACCCACAACCCAGCGATGTGAGAGCTCTACCAACGCCTTTATTAAAGCCAAAGACCTGGGAATGAAACCCACAACCCAGCGATGTGAGAGCTCTACCAACGCCTTTATTAAAGCCAAAGACCTGGGAATGAAACCCACGACCCAGCGATGTGAGAGCTCTACCAACGCCTTTATTAAAGCCAAAGACCTGGGAATGAAACCCACGACCCAGCGATGTGAGAGCTCTACCAACGCCTTTATTAAAGCCAAAGACCTGGGAATGAAACCCACGACCCAGCGATGTGAGAGCTCTACCAACGCCTTTATTAAAGCCAAAGACCTGGGAATGAAACCCACGACCCAGCGATGTGAGAGCTCTACCAACGCCTTTATTAAAGCCAAAGACCTGGGAATGAAACCCACGACCCAGCGATGTGAGAGCTCTACCAACGCCTTTATTAAAGCCAAAGACCTGGGAATGAAACCCACAACCCAGCGATGTGAGAGCTCTACCAACGCCTTTATTAAAGCCAAAGACCTGGGAATGAAACCCACAACCCAGCGATGTGAGAGCTCTACCAACGCCTTTATTAAAGCCAAAGACCTGGGAATGAAACCCACAACCCAGCGATGTGAGAGCTCTACCAACTGAGCCATACTGGGGCCGCAAACGTACCCAGTGAAACCACCCAAAGGTGTTTTCACAACACTTTCTTAAATAAAACAAAAAACTAAATTCAGTTTGAAGAACCACTTTGGGGTGTTCCAGAGTACATTCTGTGTATTAAAATTCCAAATTCCATTTTCTTTGCACAATCACGATGTTTTGATACTTTCTACTTTTACAGTGTACATTTTCTAATGGTATCAGCTAATATTCAAATAGTTTGTGTTAACAATAAAGAAAAATAGATGTGTCTCATTTGCATAAACATCCTGGGCTTATTTGCATATCTGAAAACATTAACATAATGGAAACGGGGCTACAACCACCAAACACCTGCTGTGTACCCTACCTGCACTCACCTGCTCTGTCTACCCTACCTGCGCTCACCTGCTCTGTCTACCCTACCTGCACTCAACTGCTCTGTCTACCCTGCCTGCGCTCACCTGCTCTGTCTACCCTACCTGCACTCACCTGCTCTGTCTACCCTGCCTGCGCTCACCTGCTCTGTCTACCCTACCTGCGCTCACCTGCTCTGTCTACCCTACCTGCACTCACCTGCTCTGTCTACCCTACCTGCGCTCACCTGCTCTGTCTACCCTACCTGCACTCACCTGCTCTGTCTACCCTACCTGCACTCACCTGCTCTGTCTACCCTACCTGCACTCACCTGCTCTGTCTACCCACCTGCACTCACCTGCTCTGTCTACCCTACCTGCACTCACCTGCTCTGTCTACCCTACCTGCACTCACCTGCTCTGTCTACCCTACCTGCACTCACCTGCTCTGTCTACCCTACCTGCACTCACCTGCTCTGTCTACCCTACCTGCACTCACCTGCTCTGTCTACCCTACCTGCACTCACCTGCTCTGTCTACCCTACCTGTACTCACCTGCTCTGTCTACCCTAACTGCACTCACCTGCTCTGTCTACCCTAACTGCACTCACCTGCTCTGTGCACCCTACCTGCACTCACCTGCTCTGTGCACCCTACCTGAACTCACCTGCTCTGTCTACCCACCTGCACTCACCTGCTGTCTACCCTACCTGAACTCACCCGCTGTCTACCCACCTGCACTCACCTGCTGTCTACCCTACCTGCCTAATGAAGTACTGCTGTTGTCACGTTCTGTTGCGTAATTCAACTACTGTGTCAATAGCCGGATACACTCAGATTATAAATCAACAGGTTGGCTCTAGATTACACCTCTATATATATACTCTACATTGTTTAGATCGCTATAATCCATCTTCATTTTTTGGAATCTAAATTTCTAATTTTTAAACCTTATTTAAATAACTTTTTTTTGTCAATTCCACAAAAATAATTCCCACCCATCCGAATAGTTCTCTTTCTTCTCTTTCTTGTGAGGTGTCGAGACGATACATGAAATCCTAGATGAAGCTTTTAGCGTCTATATCGATGCAACGGAAAGACAACGTATTCCACTGATCTCATTTCAGACATTACTGGGGGTGTGTTTGACAGATCATTTCTCGTCAGAAGTTAACGCTAAAAAAAACGACCAACACAAGTAAGAGTATGAAAAGTGTCGCAGGAGTAAAATGAAAATAATCAATCCAGCGAGATTTAAGTGCCAAGTGGGTTTCGCTCTCCTAAAACACAGGAAACAGCAAGACAGACCCTCAGCGGGGCAGGATTTGGCTCCCCTAAAACAGGAAACAGCTAGACAGACCCTCAGCGGGGCAGGATTTGGCTCCCCTAAAACACAGGAAACAGCAAGACAGACCCTCAGGGGGGCAGGATTTGGCTCCCCTAAAACACAGGAAACAGCTAGACAGACCCTCAGCGGGGCAGGATTTGGCTCCCCTAAAACACAGGAAACAGCAAGACAGACCCTCAGGGGGGCAGGATTTGGCTCCCCTAAAACACAGGAAACAGCTAGACAGACCCTCAGGGGGGCAGGATTTGGCTCCCCTAAAACACAGGAAACAGCTAGACAGACCCTCAGGGGGGCGGGATTTGGCGCTCCTCAAAAACACAGGAAACAGATTGGCTGAAAAAGACAGACACTCAGGGGGTGGGGAATACAGGTCACTACATATCAATGCCTCACAAGGCTCACAGGTTCACCTAGATATGAGATGGGCAACGCACACGCATACACAGACACACGCAGACACACACAAACGTGCACACAAACTCACACATGCGCACAGCAGCTGTACCACCTAATCAAGGTTGATGATGATGCTCAGTTCATTACAGTTGAATCAGATACGTTACAGCAGACCCGTTTTCCCAAAAGCATCATAAGAGCTAAGTTCATCGTTAATATCCTACGTAGACGCATAGTTAAATCTCAGTGCTGTTTACTTACTAAAGTAGCACTGACAACTAGCAAGAGTATCCCCACTGCCTCAGACCCCTCGTAGAACAGCTAACTGGGTATACCTCCTGCCTCATACCCCTCTTAGAACAGCTAACTGGTGTTTACCTACTGCCTCAGACCCCTCGTAGAAGAGCTAACTGGTGTTTACCTACAGCCTCAGACCCCTCGTAGAACAGCTAACTGGTGTTTACCTACTGCCTCCACCCCTCGTAGAACAGCTAAATGGTGTTTACCTCCTGCCTCATACCCTTCGTAGAACAGCTAACTGGTGTTTACCTACTGCCTCATACCCCTCGTAGAACAGCTAAATGGTGTTTACCTACTGCCTCATACCCCTCGTAGAACAGCTAACTGGTGTTTACCTACTGCCTCAGACCCCTCGTAGATCAGCTAACTGGTGTTTACCTACTGCCTCAGACCCCTCGTAGAACAGCTAACTGGTGTTTACCTACTGCCTCATACCCCTCGTAGAACAGCTAACTGGTGTTTACCTACTGCCTCAGATCCCTCGTAGAACAGCTAACTGGTGTTTACCTACTGCCTCAGACCCCTCGTAGAACAGCTAACTGGTGTTTACCTACTGCCTCATACCCCTCGTAGAACAGTTAACTGGTGTTTACCTACTGCCTCAGATCCCTCGTAGAACAGCTAACTGATGTTTACCTACTGCCTCAGATCCCTCGTAGAACAGCTAACTGGTGTTTACCTACTGCCTCATACCCCTAGTAGAACAGCTAACTGGTGTTTACCTACTGCCTCAGATCCCTCGTAGAACAGCTAACTGGTGTTTACCTACTGCCTCATACCCCTCGTAGAACAGCTAACTGGTGTTTACCTACTGCCTCATACCCCTCGTAGAACAGCTAACTGATGTTTACCTACTGCCTCATACCCCTCGTAGAACAGCTAACTGATGTTTACCTACTGTCTCATACCCCTCGTAGAACAGCTAACTAGTGTTTACCTACTGCCTCAGGCCCCTTGTAGAACAGCTAACTGGGTATACCTCCTGCCTCATACCCCTAGTAGAACAGCTAACTGGTGTTTACCTACTGCCTCAGATCCCTCGTAGAACAGCTAACTGATGTTTACCTACTGCCTCATACCCCTCGTAGAACAGCTAACTGGTGTTTACCTCCTGCCTCATACCCCTAGTAGAACAGCTAACTGGTGTTTACCTACTGCCTCAGATCCCTCGTAGAACAGCTAACTGGTGTTTACCTACTGTCTCATACCCCTCGTAGAACAGCTAACTGGTGTTTAACTACTGCCTCATACCCCTCGTAGAACAGTTAACTGGTGTTTACCTACTGCCTCAGATCCCTCGTAGAACAGCTAACTGATGTTTACCTACTGCCTCAGATCCCTCGTAGAACAGCTAACTGGTGTTTACCTACTGCCTCATACCCCTAGTAGAACAGCTAACTGGTGTTTACCTACTGCCTCAGATCCCTTGTAGAACAGCTAACTGGTGTTTACCTACTGCCTCATACCCCTCGTAGAACAGCTAACTGGTGTTTACCTACTGCATCATACCCCTCGTAGAACAGCTAACTGATGTTTACCTACTGCCTCATACCCCTCGTAGAACAGCTAACTGATGTTTACCTACTGTCTCATACCCCTCGTAGAACAGCTAACTAGTGTTTACCTACTGCCTCAGACCCCTTGTAGAACAGCTAACTGGGTATACCTCCTGCCTCAGACCCCTCGTAGAACAGCTAACTGGTGTTTACCTACTGCCTCAGACCCCTCGTAGAACAGCTAACTGGGTATACCTCCTGCCTCATACCCCTCGTAGAACAGCTAACTGGTGTTTACCTCCTGCCTCATACCCTTCGTAGAACAGCTAACTGGTGTTTACCTACTGCCTCCACCCCTCGTAGATCAGCTAACTGGTGTTTACCTACTGCCTCAGATCCCTCGTAGAACAGCTAACTGGTGTTTACCTACTGCCTCAGACCCCTCGTAGAACAGCTAACTGGTGTTTACCTACTGCCTCATACCCCTCGTAGAACAGTTAACTGGTGTTTACCTACTGCCTCAGATCCCTCGTAGAACAGCTAACTGATGTTTACCTACTGCCTCAGATCCCTCGTAGAACAGCTAACTGGTGTTTACCTACTGCCTCATACCCCTAGTAGAACAGCTAACTGGTGTTTACCTACTGCCTCAGATCCCTCGTAGAACAGCTAACTGGTGTTTACCTACTGCCTCATACCCCTCGTAGAACAGCTAACTGGTGTTTACCTACTGCCTCATACCCCTCGTAGAACAGCTAACTGATGTTTACCTACTGCCTCATACCCCTCGTAGAACAGCTAACTGATGTTTACCTACTGTCTCATACCCCTCGTAGAACAGCTAACTAGTGTTTACCTACTGCCTCAGGCCCCTTGTAGAACAGCTAACTGGGTATACCTCCTGCCTCATACCCCTAGTAGAACAGCTAACTGGTGTTTACCTACTGCCTCAGATCCCTCGTAGAACAGCTAACTGATGTTTACCTACTGCCTCATACCCCTCGTAGAACAGCTAACTGGTGTTTACCTCCTGCCTCATACCCCTAGTAGAACAGCTAACTGGTGTTTACCTACTGCCTCAGATCCCTCGTAGAACAGCTAACTGGTGTTTACCTACTGTCTCATACCCCTCGTAGAACAGCTAACTGGTGTTTAACTACTGCCTCATACCCCTCGTAGAACAGTTAACTGGTGTTTACCTACTGCCTCAGATCCCTCGTAGAACAGCTAACTGATGTTTACCTACTGCCTCAGATCCCTCGTAGAACAGCTAACTGGTGTTTACCTACTGCCTCATACCCCTAGTAGAACAGCTAACTGGTGTTTACCTACTGCCTCAGATCCCTTGTAGAACAGCTAACTGGTGTTTACCTACTGCCTCATACCCCTCGTAGAACAGCTAACTGGTGTTTACCTACTGCATCATACCCCTCGTAGAACAGCTAACTGATGTTTACCTACTGCCTCATACCCCTCGTAGAACAGCTAACTGATGTTTACCTACTGTCTCATACCCCTCGTAGAACAGCTAACTAGTGTTTACCTACTGCCTCAGACCCCTTGTAGAACAGCTAACTGGGTATACCTCCTGCCTCAGACCCCTCGTAGAACAGCTAACTGGTGTTTACCTACTGCCTCAGACCCCTCGTAGAACAGCTAACTGGGTATACCTCCTGCCTCATACCCCTCGTAGAACAGCTAACTGGTGTTTACCTCCTGCCTCATACCCTTCGTAGAACAGCTAACTGGTGTTTACCTACTGCCTCCACCCCTCGTAGATCAGCTAACTGGTGTTTACCTACTGCCTCAGACCCCTCGTAGAACAGCTAACTGGTGTTTACCTACTGCCTCATACCCCTCGTAGAACAGCTAACTGGTGTTTACCTACTGCCTCAGACCCCTCGTAGAACAGCTAACTGGTGTTTACCTACTGCCTCATACCCCTCGTAGAACAGCTAACTGGCTATACATATATACATACACATATATACAGCTAACTGGGTTTAAAATACAAATACAGTATTGGCTAAAAATGGCTATATATATACACATATATATATATATATATATATATACATACAGTGGGGAGAACAAGTATTTGATACACTGCCGATTTTGCAGGTTTTCCTACTTACAAAGCATGTAGAGGTCTGTATTTTTTTTTTATCATAGGTACACTTCAACTGTGAGAGACGGAATCTAAAACAAAAATCCAGAAAGTCACATTGTATGATTTTGAAGTAATTAATTTGCATTTTATTGCATGACATAAGTATTTGATCACCTACCAACCAGTAAGAATTCCGGCCCTCACAGACCTGTTAGTTTTTCTTTAAGAAGCCCTCCTGTTCTCCACTCATTACCTGTATTAACTGCACCTGTTTGAACTCGTTACCTGTATAAAAAACACCTGTCTACACACTCAATCAAACAAACTCCAACCTCTCCACAATGGCCAAGACCAGAGAGCTGTGTAAGGACATCAGAGATAAAATTGTAGACCTGCACAAGGCTGGGATGGGCTACAGGAATATAGGCAAGCAGCTTGGTGAGAAGGCAATAACTGTTGGCACAATTATTAAAAAATGGAAGAAGTTCAAGATGACGGTCAATCACCCTCGGTCTGGAGCCGAGAGAGAGAGAGAGCGAGAGAGAGAGAGAGAGAGAGAGGCAGGAGGAATGAGAGGGACCCGCAGAGCAGAGCGTGAAGGACAGACAATAATATTGTGTGTCAAGTCCTGAGGTGCACTGAGATGGCAAACAGCTGTCAGCACAGTCACCGGTGACATTAACAGCATGAGAGAGAGAGAGAGAGAGAGAGAGAGAGAGAGCGAGAGAGAGAGAGAGAGACAGAGAGAGAGAGAGACAGGGACAGAGAGAGGGGGAGGGACGAAGTATCCTAAACCACCCCCTCACCACTACCAACTCGCACGGAGGGCCCTCCGTTGTCAGTGTTGCTGATGTAACTGAGGGCTTCTAGAGAGTTGCAATGGGATCAATAAACCCATCCATTTTCGGGACACGCTACTGACTTGCAACTCATGTTCCACATTTAAATAACAAAACAAGCCTTCAATTTAAAAATAACAAACTGACAAGATGAGAGTATGCCGCTGAGCAGGGCGCGTCTTTCCGTTTCCTTTTCGACATTGCTTTATGCCTATTTTTTCCGTTAATAAATACTTTTTTTGCTCATAATGTTCGTGCACAATATTCCTACGACCGACAAACACTTCTCATGAATCGGTAGCTACACACTCATCTTTCAGGCTCCCAGATCTGGAATACAACATTCACTCCTTTGTTTCCCAGCGTTCTACCTCTTGCTCCTGGCCTGAGGCAACGCCGGCGACTAAGAAGAGAAAAGGACCGGTGGAGTCCAAACTGAGAAGACGGGCAACACGGCCTCCTCTTCCTAGAAAGGACAGGTGGAGTCCTGAGAAGACGGGCAACACGGCCTCCTCTTCCTAGAAAGGACAGGTGGAGTCCATGAGTTTGTTTAGTCACGGTAATTAGGCTTCTCCAAGCTCTGATGCTGCTGCTGATCATTAGTAACCTACCAAACTGTCTAACTGCCTGGTACTCAGAACTCTATTGTCCCTCTAATCACTCTGACATCAATGTAAATGTGTTTGAAAATCTAATCAAACACTTCATGAGTGCCCATGAGCTCATGTTGGACAACATTTCTATAGGCTGTGCAATTGCAGAGGAAAACAGAGTGATGGCCTCTATTAAAAAGAGGAGGATCCCATTATCTTTCTATAGGCTAGGCCTACTATATTTATTTCTCAACGTTCCTAATATTAAGCACATTGCTTATATTTACTACAGGAGACTAGCGTACCTGGCTGGCATGAAAATGAACCATGTGAAAAGCGGTCCTCTCATCGTTATTTATAAATCCTCTCGTCTCATCGCATGATAATGGTCAATTCTAAATCAAAATAAATTTCACACATTATTTTGTATATGTAAAGACAAGTTTACGACACAACAGTAGCGGGCTTGATTACCAACAATGATGAAACAGCATACAGGGAGGAGGTGAGGGCCCTCGGAGTGTGGTGTCAAGATAATAACCTCACACTCAACGTCAACAAAACAAAGGAGATGATCGTGGACTTCAGGAAACAGCAGAAGGAGCATCCCCCTATCCACATTGACGGGACAGTAGTGGAGAAGGTGGAACGTTTTAAGTTCCTCGGCGTACACATCACCGACAAACTGAAATGATCCACTCACACAGACAGTGTGGTGAAAAAGGCGCAACATGGCCTCTTCAACCTCAGGAGGCTGAAGAAATGTGGCTTGTCGCCCAAAACCCTGACAAACTTTTACAGATGCACAATCGAGAGCATCCTGTCGGGCTGTATCACCGCCTGGTACGGCAACTGCACCACCCTTAACCGCAAGGCTCTCCAGAGGGTAGTGTGGTCTGCAAAATGCAAACTACCTGTCCTCCATGACACCTACACCACCCGATGTCACAGGAGGGCCATAAAGATCATCAAGGACAACAACCTCCCGAGCCACTGCCTGTTCACACTGCTACCATCCAGAAGGCGAGGCCAGTACAGGTGCGTCAAAGCTGAGACCGAGAGACTGAAAAACATCTCAAGGCCATGAGACTTCTAAACAGCAATCACTAACTCAGAGAGGCTGCTGCCTACATACAAACACTAAGAACCAATCACTGGCCACTTTAATAAATGGATCAATAGTCACTTTAAACAATACCACTTCACTTATGTTTACAACTCTTACATTACACAAAACAAATCTATCTATGGTATTTTATACCATCTATTGCATCTTACCTCGGTCATCTCTCATCCATATACTTATATGTACATATTCTCATTCACCCATTTAGATGTGTGTGTATTAGGTAGTTGTTGGGGAATTGTTAGGTTACCTGTTAGATATTACTGCACTGTTGGAACTAGAAGCACAAGCATTTCGCTCGCATTAACATCTGCTAACCATGTGCATGTCCAATAACATTTGATTTGATTTGATGATTAAATTGTGAATGATATATTATTATCACTTGTGACTGATGCCCAACGTAAAAGGAAAGATACAATGCCCCTTTTTTTTTGTGATTGTTTTGAATCACAGTCCCACGCCTCATGTTTTGAGAAGGTTTGTAATCACAACTAAAGTGGACAAAAAACTTCTTAAAATGAAGCACATTAATCTGCTTTACAGTGCAGATCCTAACGACATACATAAGCAGTGTGTGAGTTTTAAGTTTGGGGAAGATAATTTTGACCATAAAAATGCACCTTTATAATAAAAAGCGTTACTTGCATAATTGCATTTGCGTTCACTTCTGATAATGGTGTTTTTATTGCTAATGGTACATTCATGCTTATAGCCTGCTGCTGTGTGTTCATTGCTGCGCTTATAATGTGAATAAATAACGGAAGAAGTTCAAGATCACCGAGAGAGAGAGAGAGAGACATGAGACAGTAATAGTTGATCAACATTTTAAGCTAAACGTTCTGATCTGCATCAGCCTCATTGTGGAAAAAAAAGGGTTTTGGATCCTAGTGGTGTTATTAATCTGGGACGTCAACTGTCGCCAGAGGGAATCCATCATTACGGCGCTTCATCAATAGGCTGGACTCCTGGACTCCATCACTTCACTGATTACCTCTCCTATATCTTAGTTCCATTCCCCAGGCAGTATTGGTTATGTGTTTCATGTCTGTCCGCTACTCATGTTTCTTGTATTGGTCCATGTTCCATTTATTAAACTCACCACCTGCACCTGCATCCCGGCTCCCAGCGTTCAGGTTACAACGGATGGATTTATTGTGAAGGTTTAGGCTATATTACATTGATTTATTGTGATGGTGTAGGATATATTACATGGATTTATTGTGATGGTGTAGGTAGGCTATATTACATTGATTTATTGTGATGGTGTAGACTATATTACATGGATTTATTGTGATGGTGTAGGTAGACTATATTACATGGATTTATTGTGATGGTGTAGGATATATTACATGGATTTATTGTGAAGGTGTAGGCTATATTACATGGATTTATTGTGATGGTGTAGGTAGGCTATATTACATGGATTTATTGTGAAGGTGTAGGCTATATTACATGGATTTATTGTGATGGTGTAGACTATATTACATGGATTTATTGTGATGGTGTAGGTAGGCTATATTACATGGATTTATTGTGATGGTGTAGGTAGACTATATTACATGGATTTATTGTGATGGTGTAGACTATATTACATGGATTTATTGTGATGGTGTAGACTACATTACATGGATTTATTGTGATGGTGTAGGTAGACTATATTACATTGATTTATTGTGAAGGTGTAGACTATATTACATTGATTTATTGTGATGGTGTAGACTATATTACATGGATTTATTGTGAAGGTGTAGGTAGACTATATTACATGGAGTTATTGTGATGGTGTAGGTAGACTATATTACATGGATTTATTGTGAAGGTGTAGGTAGACTATATTACATGGATTTATTGTGAAGGTGTAGACTATATTACATGGATTTATTGTGATGGTGTAGGCTATATTACATGGATTTATTGTGAAGGTGTAGGTAGACTATATTACATGGATTTATTGTGATGGTGTAGGTAGACTATATTACATGGATTTATTGTGATGGTGTAGGTAGACTATATTACATGGATTTATTGTGAAGGTGTAGGCTATATTACATTGATTTATTGTGAAGGTGTAGGATATATTACATTGATTTATTGTGAAGGTGTAGACTATATTACATAGATTTATTGTAATGGTGTAGGTAGACTATATTACATGGATTTATTGTGATGGTGTAGACTATATTACATGGATTTATTGTGACGTTGTAGGCTATATTACATGGATTTATTGTGAAGGTGTAGGCTATATTACATGGATTTATTGTGAAGGTGTAGACTATATTACATTGATTTATTGTGATGGTGTAGACTATATTACATGGATTTATTGTGATGGTGTAGACTATATTACATGGATTTATTGTGATGGTGTAGACTATATTACATTAATTTATTGTGAAGGTGTAGACTATATTACATGGATTTATTGTGATGGTGTAGGTA
This sequence comes from Oncorhynchus mykiss, assembly GCF_013265735.2. Lineage (NCBI taxonomy): Eukaryota > Metazoa > Chordata > Actinopteri > Salmoniformes > Salmonidae > Oncorhynchus > Oncorhynchus mykiss. The sequence continues at coordinate 4,320,756 of NC_048575.1, forward strand.
GGCTATATTACATTGATTTATTGTGATGGTGTAGGTAGGCTATATTACATGGATTTATTGTGATGGTGTAGACTATATTACATTGATTTATTGTGATGGTGTAGGTAGACTATATTACATGGATTTATTGTGAAGGTGTAGACTATATTACATTAATTTATTGTGATGGTGTAGACTATATTACATTAATTTATTGTGATGGTGTAGACTATATTACATTAATTTATTGTGATGGTGTAGACTATATTACATGGATTTATTGTGATGGTGTAGGTAGGCTATATTACATTGATTTATTGTGATGGTGTAGGTAGGCTATATTACATGGATTTATTGTGATGGTGTAGACTATATTACATTGATTTATTGTGATGGTGTAGGTAGACTATATTACATGGATTTATTGTGAAGGTGTAGACTATATTACATTAATTTATTGTGATGGTGTAGACTATATTACATTGATTTATTGTGAAGGTGTAGACTATATTACATTGATTTATTGTGATGGTGTAGACTATATTACATTGATTTATTGTGATGGTGTAGGTAGGCTATATTACATTGATTTATTGTGATGGTGTAGACTATATTACATGGATTTATTGTGATGGTGTAGGTAGACTATATTACATTGATTTATTGTGAAGGTGTAGGCTATATTACATGGATTTATTGTGAAGGTGTAGACTACATTACATGGATTTATTGTGAAGGTGTAGACTATATTACATTGATTTATTGTGAAGGTGTAGGTAGGCTATATTACATGGATTTATTGTGATGGTGTAGGCTATATTACATTGATTTATTGTGATGGTGTAGGGAGACTATATTACATGGATTTATTGTGATGGTGTAGACTACATTACATGGATTTATTGTGATGGTGTAGGCTATATTACATGGATTTATTGTGAAGGTGTAGGCTATATTACATGGATTTATTGTGAAGGTGTAGACTATATTACATGGATTTATTGTGAAGGTGTAGGTAGACTATATTACATGGATTTATTGTGATGGTGTAGACTATATTACATGGATTTATTGTGAAGGTGTAGACTATATTACATTGATTTATTGTGATGGTGTAGGCTATATTACATGGATTTATTGTGATGGTGTAGACTATATTACATGGATTTATTGTGAAGGTGTAGACTATATTACATTGATTTATTGTGATGGTGTAGACTATATTACATGGATTTATTGTGATGGTGTAGGTAGACTATATTACATGGATTTATTGTGAAGGTGTAGACTATATTACATGGATTTATTGTGATGGTGTAGACTATATTACATTGATTTATTGTGATGGTGTAGGTAGACTATATTACATGGATTTATTGTGAAGGTGTAGACTATATTACATTGATTTATTGTGATGGTGTAGACTATATTACATTGATTTATTGTGATGGTGTAGACTATATTACATGGATTTATTGTGATGGTGTAGGTAGACTATATTACATGGATTTATTGTGATGGTGTAGACTATATTACATGGATTTATTGTGATGGTGTAGGCTATATTACATTGATTTATTGTGATGGTGTAGACTATATTACATGTATTTATTGTGATGGTGTAGGTAGACTATATTACATGGATTTATTGTGATGGTGTAGACTATATTACATGGATTTATTGTGATGGTGTAGACTATATTACATGGATTTATTGTGATGGTGTAGGCTATATTACATGTATTTATTGTGATGGTGTAGGTAGACTATATTACATGGATTTATTGTGATGGTGTAGGTAGACTATATTACATGGATTTATTGTGAAGGTGTAGACTATATTACATGGATTTATTGTGATGGTGTAGACTATATTACATGGATTTATTGTGATGGTGTAGGCTATATTACATGGATTTATTGTGATGGTGTAGACTATATTACATGGATTTATTGTGATGGTGTAGGTAGGCTATATTACATGGATTTATTGTGATGGTGTAGACTATATTACATGGATTTATTGTGATGGTGTAGGTAGACTATATTACATGGATTTATTGTGATGGTGTAGGTAGACTATATTACATGGATTTATTGTGATGGTGTAGGTAGACTATATTACATGGATTTATTGTGATGGTGTAGGTAGACTATATTACATGGATTTATTGTGAAGGTGTAGACTATATTACATTGATTTATTGTGAAGGTGTAGACTATATTACATTGATTTATTGTGATGGTGTAGACTATATTACATGGATTTATTGTGATGGTGTAGACTATATTACATGGATTTATTGTGAAGGTGTAGACTATATTACATGGATTTATTGTGATGGTGTAGGCTATATTACATGGATTTATTGTGATGGTGTAGACTATATTACATGGATTTATTGTGAAGGTGTAGACTATATTACATGTATTTATTGTGATGGTGTAGACTATATTACATGGATTTATTGTGATGGTGTAGACTATATTACATGGATTTATTGTGATGGTGTAGGTAGGCTATATTACATGGATTTATTGTGATGGTGTAGACTATATTACATGGATTTATTGTGATGGTGTAGGTAGACTATATTACATGGATTTATTGTGAAGGTGTAGACTATATTACATTGATTTATTGTGAAGGTGTAGACTATATTACATTGATTTATTGTGATGGTGTAGACTATATTACATGGATTTATTGTGATGGTGTAGGTAGGCTATATTACATGGATTTATTGTGATGGTGTAGACTATATTACATGGATTTATTGTGAAGGTGTAGACTATATTACATGGATTTATTGTGATGGTGTAGGTAGACTATATTACATGGATTTATTGTGATGGTGTAGACTATATTACATGGATTTATTGTGATGGTGTAGGTAGGCTATATTACATGGATTTATTGTGATGGTGTAGGGAGACTATATTACATGGATTTATTGTGATGGTGTAGGTAGGCTATATTACATGGATTTATTGTGATGGTGTAGGTAGACTATATTACATTGATTTATTGTGATGGTGTAGACTATATTACATGGATTTATTGTGATGGTGTAGACTACATTACATGGATTTATTGTGATGGTGTAGGCTATATTACATGGATTTATTGTGAAGGTGTAGGCTATATTACATGGATTTATTGTGAAGGTGTAGACTATATTACATGGATTTATTGTGATGGTGTAGGCTATATTACATGGATTTATTGTGATGGTGTAGGTAGACTATATTACATGGATTTATTGTGATGGTGTAGGCTATATTACATGGATTTATTGTGATGGTGTAGGTAGACTATATTACATTGATTTATTGTGATGGTGTAGACTATATTACATGGATTTATTGTGATGGTGTAGACTATATTACATGGATTTATTGTGATGGTGTAGGTAGACTATATTACATGGATTTATTGTGATGGTGTAGACTACATTACATGGATTTATTGTGATGTTGTAGACTATTACATTGATTTACTAGACTTTTTAAAAATGTAGATGTTCCAAAGGTCTGCATCAGTGTGTTGTAGGCTATGTTTGGAAACCAGGAGACGCTAAATGTGTTTATGTTAATTACCGACAGTTATTTTATTGGAAAGCACTGTCTGATGAAGTTCTGTGACAGCCACAGCCCTAGGCAGACTCAATGCAGCAGGACTGTTCTGAGAATACTGACTGGAATTTGTGAAAAAAATAAAATAAAAATACATCCACGACATCCACGACATCCATCAACATAGACGACTATACACCCAGTGGACAGTTTATTAGGTACACTGAGAGGCTGATCATGGGCCACACATACATTTTCCTACTGCTCCAACTGATTCACAGATGATGCCATTTCCATCCCTATTGACACGGCCGTAACACATCTGGACAAGACGAACACCTCTGTGAAAATGCTGTTCATCGACTACAGTTCAGCATTCAACACTATTGTTCCCTCCAAGCTCGACACCAAGTTCAGAGCCCTGGGTCTGGACACCACCCTCTGCAACTGGATCCTGGACTTCCTGACGGGCAGACCACAGGCTGTGAGAACTGGCCACAACACCCCCTCCACTCTGATTTTTAACACAGGGACCCCCCCCCCCCCAGGGGTTTGTCCTCAGTCCTCTGCTATGTTCCCTGTTCACCCACGACTGTGTGACTTTGTACAACACCTCCTCCACTCTGACTCTTAACACAGCCCCCCCCCCCCAGGGGTTTGTCCTCAGTCCTCTGCTATATTCCCTGTTCACCCACGACTGTGTGACTTTGTACAACACCTCCTCCACTCTGACTCTTAACACAGCCCCCCCCCTCCCCCCCCCCCCCCCCAGGGGTTTGTCCTCAGTCCTCTGCTATGTTCCCTGTTCACCCACGACTGTGTGGCTTTGTACAACACCGACTATCATCAAGTTTGCTGACTACACCACAGTTGTAGGCCTGATAACCAACAACAATGAGTCAGCCTATAAGGGAGGATAATCTATAATCTATAAGGGAAGATAATCTATAATCTATAAGGGAGGATAATCTATAATATATAATCAATAAGGGAGGATAATCTATAATCTATAAGGGAGGATAATCTATAATCTATAAAGGAGGATAATCTATAAATATTCTATAATCTATAAGGGAGGATAATCTATAATCTATAAGGGATGATCATCTATAATCTATTAGGGAGGATCATCTATAATCTATAAGGGAGGATAATCTATAATTTATACGGAAGGATAATCTATAATCTATAATCTATAAAGGAGGATAATCTATAATCTATAAGGGAGTATAATCTATAATCTATAAGGGAGGATAATCTATAATCTATAAGAGAGTATAATCTATAAGGGAGTATAATCTATAAGGGAGGATAATCTATAATCTATAATCTATAAGGGAGGATAATCTATAAGGGAAATAATCTATAATCTATAAGGGAGGATAATCTATAATCTATAATCTATAAGGGAGGATAGTCTATAATCTATAAAGGAGGATAATCTATAATCTATAAGGGAGGATTCATCTATAATCTATAATCTATAAGGGAGGATAATCTATAATCTATAAAGGTAGGAGGTAAGTAATCTGGAATTGTGGTGTCATGACAATAACCTCAACGTCAGCAAAACAAAGGATTTGATTGTTTTAAATTCACCAAGGACTTGACATGGACCAATAACACCACCACTCTTGTCAAAATGGAGTCTCTACTTCATAAGACGACTGAAGAAAATGGAAAGGGCACGCCGGGTCCAAATACTACCACGACATCGAGAGCGTCCTGACTGCGTCATGAGTGTGTCAAATCGGAGGGCCTGTTGTCCGGACCTCTGGCAGTCTCTATGGGGGTGCCACAGGGTTTAATTCTCGGGCCAACTCTTTTCTCTGTATACATCAATGATGTCGCTCTTGCTGCTGGTGATTCTCTGATCCACCTCTACGCAGACGACACCATTCTGTATACTTCTGGCCCTTCTTTGGACACTGTGTTAACTAACCTCCAGACGAGCTTCAACGCCATACAACTCTCCTTCCGTGGCCTCCAACTGCTCTTAAACGATAGTAAAACTAAATGCATGCTCTTCAACTGATCGTTGCCCGCACCTGCCCGCCTGTCCAGCATCACTACTCTGGACAATTACAAACACCTAGGTGTCTGGTTAGACTGTAAACTCTCCTTCCAGACTCACAGTAAGCATCTCCAATCCAAAATCAAATCTAGAATCGGCTTCCTATTTCGCAACAAAGCATCCTTCACTCATGCTGCCAAACAGACCCTCGTAAAACTGACAATCCTACCGGTCCTGCTATTTATAAAATAGCCTCCAACACTACTCAGCAAATTGGATGCAGTCTATCACAGTGCCATCCGTTTTGTCTCCAAAGTCCCATATACTACCCGCCACTGCGACCTGTATGCTCTCGTTGGCTGGCCCCCACTGGCTCCAGGTAATCTATAAGTCTTTGCTAGGTAAAGCTCCGCCTTATCTCAGCTCACTACGGGAATTGCTCCATCCACGACCGCAAGGCCCTCCAGTGGGTGGTGAAGACGGTCCAGTACATCACTGGGATGTACCTATCCAGGACATATACTCGATACGGTGCCTGAAGAAGGCAAACAGCATCATCAAGGGGTTGATGTCTCAGTATAGAGGGGTTGACGTCTCAGTGTAGAGGGGTAGACGTCTCAGTGTAGAGGGGTAGACGTCTCAGTATAGAGGGGTTGACGTCTCAGTATAGAGGGGTTGACGTCTCAGTATAGAGGGGTTGACGTCTCAGTATAGAGGGGTTGACGTCTCAGTATAGAGGGGTAGACGTCTCAGTATAGAGGGGTAGACGTCTCAGTATAGAGGGGTTGACGTCTCAGTATAGAGGGGTTGACGTCTCAGTATAGAGGGGTAGACGTCTCAGTATAGAGGGGTTGACGTCTCAGTATAGAGGGGTTGACGTCTCAGCATAGAGGGGTTGACGTCTCAGTATAGAGGGGTTGACGTCTCAGCATAGAGGGGTTGACGTCTCAGCATAGAGGGGTTGACGTCTCAGTATAGAGGGGTTGACGTCTCAGTATAGAGGGGTTGATGTCTCAGTATAGAGGGATTGAGGGGTTAATGTCTCAGTATAGAGGGGTTGACGTCTCAGTATAGAGGGGTTGACGTCTCAGTATAGAGGGGTTGACGTCTCAGTATAGAGGGGTTGACGTCTCAGTATAGAGGGGTTGACGTCTCAGTATAGAGGGGTTGACGTCTCAGCATAGAGGGGTTGACGTCTCAGCATAGAGGGGTTGACGTCTCAGCATAGAGGGGTTGACGTCTCAGCATAGAGGGGTTGACGTCTCAGCATAGAGAGGTTGACGTCTCAGCATAGAGGGGTTGACGTCTCAGTATAGAGGGGTTGACGTCTCAGTATAGAGGGGTTGATGTCTCAGTATAGAGGGGTTGAGGGGTTAATGTCTCAGTATAGAGGGGTTGAGGGGTTAATGTCTCAGTATAGAGGGGTTGATGTCTCAGTGTAGAGGGGTTTATGCCTCAGTATATTCTGCTCTGTCACTGTGTGAATAAGGCCATCACTAAGTAGGCTAACGGCCCCTTTCATTCCTCCCTCAGCCCTCCACCTCATCCCTCCATCCCTCCCTGCTCTGTGCTATTTGTCTCCCTTCTCCTAAATTATCCCCAGAGGTTCTTTTTTAGCACCTCTCCTGTTAATTAATCTCTTCTTTCATAGCAGAGCCCCAGATAGATCCGTTGTGCTCTCTGTCGCGTCTCAAATGGCTCTCTATTCCACTATTTAGTCCGATACTTTGATCAGGGCTCATTGGGAATAGGAAAACAGGGTGCTATTTGGGACGTATCCTCCAGTGGAGGCTGCTGAGGGGAGGGCGGGCTCGTAATAATGTCTGGAATGGAGACAAAGGAGTGGTATCAACCACATGGAAACCACGTCTTTGACGGATTTCACACTTCCATTGACTCCATTCCAGCCTTTATTATGAGCCATCCTCCCCTCAGCAGCCTCCACTGGTATCCACAGATACAGACACAGTGCTGCTGATCTGAGGTACAGTACGGGGGCTATGGCTGGAGGGATGGAGGGAGACAGCGGGTGCGTGTGTGTGTGTGTGTGTGTGTGTGTGTGTGTGTGTGTGTGTGTGTGTGTGTGCGTCTCTGAAAATGTGTGTCTGTTTTTCTCCTCCATTCCACTAGCACAGTCTTCCGAAGAGAGGTGATTTCGAATGCAGCTAGTCATTATAAAATATAAAACCTAATTTCTCTCATTTCTGACTAAATCTCTTTCATTTTCCTTTTCAAAGGAACAATCAACTGCAAAAAAAAAAGTACAGAAACGTGATGGTTTTGTAAAAGAGAGTCACACTTCTCCCCCTCATCCTCATCCTGGTCCTCCTCCACCCCTCCTCTTCCTCCTCCATCCCTCCTCCTCCACCCCTCCTCGCAAGTTCATGGGTGAACAGGGAGTAAAGGAGGGGGCTGAGCACACACCCTTGTGGGGCCCCTGTGTTGAGGATCAGCGTAGTGGAGGTGTTGTTTCCTACTTTCACCACCTGGGGGGTGGCCCGTCAAGGAAGTCCAGGACCCAGTTGCACAGAGCGGGGTTCAGACCCAGGGCCACGGGTGTAATAATTTGTTTTGGAGGGTACTATGTTGTTGAAGTCAGAGCTGTGTTCAATGAACAGCATAACATAGGTATTCCTCTTGTCCAGGTGGGATAGTTCAGTGTGCAGTGCGATGGCGACTGCATCGTCTTGGGATCTACTTGTGCGGTGTGCAAATTGAAGTGGGTCTTGGGTGTCACGTAAGGTAGAAGGGGACAAGATCCTTGACTAGCCTCTCAAAGTGCTTCATGATGACAAAAGTGAGTGATCGTCATTTAGTTCAGTAACCTTTACTCTCTTGAGTACAGGATCAATGGTGGACATCTTGAAGCAAGTGAGGAACAGCAGACTGGGATAGTGAGAGATTGAATATGGTCTCTGAGGACGCGGCTAAGGATGCCATCTGGGCTGGCAGCCTTGCGCTTAAATGTCTTACTCACTTCGGCCACAGCTGATTGAGAGAATGCCAAGTGTCCAAAACTGTCATCAAGGCAAAAGGTGGCTACTTTGACGAATCTCAAATGTAAAATATATATTTTTTGTAACACTTTTTTGGTGTGACTCCATATGTGTTATTTCATAGTTTGATTTCTTCACTATTATTCTACAATGTAGAAAATAGTAAAAAATAAAGAAAAACCCTTGAATGAGTAGGTGTGTCCAAACTTTTGACAGGTACTGTAATTTGGAGAGATCCATGATTCCGTGAAACAGATGTTACAGTCCCTGATGTCTCTCTTTATTGTCCAGGAACATTAGAATTAATATATTCGGAAGTGGTGGATGGTGTGCCTGCCTCCTGAGTTCAACTAGAAGTCCAGAAGGGGGGGGGGATACGAACAATGGATCCAATTTGTGAAAGTCGTATTTCTGGTCGTTCTCTCTACTATTATTCTGACATTTCGCATTCTTAAAATCAAGTGGTGATCCTAATTGACCTAAGACAGGGAATTTGTACTATTAGATGTCAGGAAGTGTGAAAAAGTGTGAAAAACTGAGTTTAAATGTATTCGACCTCAACCCAGAGTCAGCCCACTGAACTTCAGACTTCAACTGTAGCTGTGATTCCCGGACTGAAATTCCTCCCATGTCTCTGACCCATTGATACTACAGAAAAAACACTATTTCCATTGATCGTTATGTATTTATCTTCTATATATTCTTACACCTGTAACGGTGTTGAGGTTATTGTTTGTTAGGTATGTCAGGTAGGGTGTGCCTACCAGAGAAAATATAGATTTTTACTTTGTTTTTGAGAGGGAATGAGTCCCGTCTGGTCCGTGAAGTCTACACCAATACTGTAAAGGAAGTCAGGCGCAGGAGAGCAGAAATGGGGAGCAAACGGAGCACTTTATTGAGGCGAAACAAAACACGGCACTCAGAAAACTAAACACACACGGGTTACAATTACCCGGCGCAAACCAGCCTGGACATTTACATTTAAACAATTCCACGCACAGACATGGGGGGAAAACAGAGGGTTATATGCTAGATGAGTAATGAGGGAATGCAAACCAGGTGTGCGGGAAAACAAGACAAAACAAATGGAAAATGAAAGGTGGATCAGCGATGGCTAGAAGACCGGTGACGTCGACCGCCGAACGAACAAGGAGAGGGACCGACCTCGGGGGAAGTCTTGACAAATACAAAGGAATCATGAAAAACTCAGTATGAAAATACACTTTTCATAAACCCTTAAAACATTGGAAATGAACTTCAAAACAACTGTGTTCTTTTGCATTGGTTGTAAAATAAATAAATAAATGATGACACATAATAACGTAACAACACAATGACCTCTGGTTCTTCAAGAAAAGTCCTCAGGCCTAAAAAGAACCAGTAAATGAGTTCAGTGAACCCAAGTGACCTCAGTCATGCTATTGCCCTTCCATAAAGTGATGCTTAGCTAGTTAAACAACATGTTCAACAGGTGTTGTACACACCCCACGTAACATTAGCTAATGAGCCAGCCAGCTAACGATAGCTAGTTAAACAACAATGAACAAAGTGCCAACAATGAACAAAGTGCCAACACTGCCTAACATTAGACTCTAAATAGAAAAGTAAACAGCTTTGGGTAACGAATAATAACGCTAGCTAGCTAGCTAACAGTACACTTTAGCTTAAGACATATAGCTAGCTAGCTAACAGTACACTTTAGCTTAAGACATATCGCTAGCTAGCTAAGAGTACACTTTAGCTTAAGACATATAGCTAGCTAACAGTACACTTTAGCTTAAGACATATAGCTAGCTAGCTAACAGTACACTTTAGCTTAAGACAGCTAGCTAAGTAAACAATATTTAGGATCACACACGTCACGTAACGTTAGCTAACGAGCCAGCCAGCTAACGTTAACTAGTTAAACAACAGTGAACAAAGTGGCAACAATGCCACAGTGCTGGGAGCTAACCAACCAGGTCCAAAATTAGCTAGCTAACATTAAGCTCTAACTAGAAAAGCAAACGACTCTGGGAAACAAATAATAATGTCAGCTAGGAAGACAGCCAGATAAACTCACCCCATTCCGTACAAATGTGCACAACCGCAACATTCAAACGAGGCTACAAAGAAAACTAATGGGACTGTAGCGACTGTGTTGGCGTCAAAATCTGGGGTGTGAACTAGGTTTCTTTTCAAGCGTTGATCGACATGGTAACGGCTCTGTAGTATTGGAGAAAAGTTTAAAACAAACTGACCCTCCGTTACATCGTGACATGTCATGTCGTAACGTACAGCATAAAGCAACTATTTCAAATCAAATTTATTTATATAGCCCTTCGTACATCAGCTGATATCTCAAAGTGCTGTACAGAAACCCAGCCTAAAACCCCAAACAGCAAGCAATGCAGGTGTAGAAGCACCTGCAGGTGTCTTACAATCTCTCTCCACCAGGTGGAGCACTTCTCTCATCGTTTAGAAACAAGAAATGGACAGGGACGGGGGTAAGGGGGGATACCTAGTCATTTTCTTCGTCAACATTGCATGTGATCATCATTCTCAAAGCCGCTGTTTACTTCTAAGATCACTTTAGCACCGCCCTAAAAACCTGATTCAAATTCGACACAAACCTTCAAATAGGTATGTAATGACACATTATATAAACTCTTTATAGTGTTTTATTTACATTTTAGAGGCGATAAGGTGATAAGTTGGACAGATCGAGTGGAAAAAAAGCCGTTTTCCCAAACGACATGTCTCCGTCTCACTATCACGCATTAGTTTCACTTCCCCACCCGCCATTTTTAAAAAGACCCGACGGGGCTCATTGGTGCCTTGAATTATGCAGAACCGGGCAGCATGTAGGTCATGTCATTGATTCTGTTGGAAAAGGGGAGAAATTGTGCTTTACAATGGTATGGACATTACAGTTGATCTGGAAGTATTACGTTTTTGGGGCGCTAAAATAAGGGCAATTGTACTAAGGCGATGCACGAGTTTACGTGAGTTTACATTAGCTAGCTAACAGTACACTTTAGCTTGAAATGAAACCACTTTGTCAAAATTAAAAATGTGTAATATTAAAATGTAGCTCGCTAACGTTAAGACTATCAACATGCATAATGGACGCATCACAGACTGACGAGCTCAAATAGACAGACGCCTTCAATATGGCAGACCAATCTGAACTCCTCTCTCAGCATGTCCAGCCCACTCATTATCTCAGCCAATCACAGCTAGTGGGAAGGTTCCTGACTTTTTCCTGTGGCTTAACCAACAAGGCTCGAAATTTAACAATGTTATTCGTATTTACAGATGGCATACAAGTTTGTTATTAAGGCACATGAAAGTTCACATGTTCCAGAAGGTATTTCTGCCAAAAAAAAACACATTTTGAAAGAAAAAAAAAATGTTACTCCTGTGAAGTCGTGACTTGCGACAGTCTAGTTTCCTGAAACGGGTCACATATGCAAAAACAGTTGTAGTGAGCCGGTCAGTCAGACATTCCAATACGCCAACAGATCTCCAGCAGAGAAAGTCCAAGCAGAGACTACAGGTAACTATAGAAACAGAGACTCCAGGTAACTATAGAAACAGAGACTCCAGGTCTCAGAGATCAACGTAGACCGGAAGTCCCACAAAATACACAAGTAGATCAGATACTGGTTTATCCTGCGACACGGCTACAGTACACACTTTTAAAACACAACAAAACAAACTGGATATGAACAAGCTTCCAAGCTGAGAGTTGAACACTTCTTCTCTCCCACATCACTGTCACAACCCACTTTTGCTCAGCTATTAAATAGGGTATTAAAGGGGACACCCCATTGGCAGGAGAATAACTGAGATGGTTCATCACAACAAGCACAGGGCAGTAAAGTTAATAGCTTTCTCTGAGTCTGTGACCACATACAGGGCAGTATAGTTAAAGTACAAGTATTCTTCCCCAGAAAACTCTTTCTATATCGTAGTTACCTGGAGTCTCTGTTTCTATACTGTAGATACCTGGAGTCTCTGTTTCTACACTGTAGATACCTGGAGTCTCTGTTTCTATATCGTAGATACCTGGAGTCTCTGTTTCTATACTGTAGATACCTGGAGTCTCTGTTTCTATACTGTAGATACCTGGAGTCTCTGTTTCTATACTGTAGATACCTGGAGTCTCTGTTTCTATACTGTAGATACCTGGAGTCTCTGTTTCTATACTGTAGATACCTGGAGTCTCTGTTTCTATACTGTAGATACCTGGAGTCTCTGTTTCTATACTGTAGCACAACCTGCAGATAAAGAAGACTGAACGACTATGCCAAACGTCACCACTTCCTCCCGCTCCGGCTCACACCAAGACTAGAACCTGGGACCTCTTGCCACACAAACACACCTGACCCTCCTCCTGAATCGTTCTTAGCCATTCGCGTTACCAAAAAAGCTTTCAATTCAGGCGACAGAAGTGGAGGTTTTGGACCGGGGAGTGACTTTACAAATCTGTTGCACCAGGTCTTAACAGTATAAACCCACTGGGGGGAAAAAATGGTTGAATCAACATTGTTTCCACCTCATTTCAACCCAAAATATCTATGTGATGACATTGAATCAATGTGGAAAACTAATTGGATTTGGAAAAAGTCTACTTTTAAAACAAACTTTCTTGTTTTTTTTCATCCAACTTCATAAATGTTTTGTTGATTTAATGTTGTATTCAGGTTAGTTGACAACTAAACCAAATGTAAACCAAAACTAGACGTCTGTGGCCAGTGGGAAAGCCGTATTAAAGAACCTGAAAGACTTCTACAATCTGCTCTTTGATAATCTACACAGCTGCTAATTCAGCATATCATCTCATTTCCTTGATGGAAACAAAGTGTTTCCTTAGATTAGCATTAGAGCTAAGTGCTGTTGTTAGTTAGTCTTTAGCTAACAAGCTGTATGGAGATAAATAGCACTCTGGCTGGTGATTGTGTGTGTGTGTGTGTGTGTGTGTTCCCTGCCTGGTGTTGGGAGGTAAAACAGTCACAGGAATAAGAGAAGTTGTTTCTAAGACACCGTCGCCACGGAAACTATGCAAACACAGCGGCAACGAGCAACATTTTGTGGATTCCTTATTAATTTCCTCTTTCCAAGAGGCCTCTTCGAAACATGATGGTCGAGGTAGGATTGTATTCATAAGGGCATCACTAGAAAAAAAAAACATGAAAATTACTTTCGAATAAGGAACCTATTTTTCGGTGGCTTTAGAGTTTACTTTTCCATCGTTGATGTCTCTCACAGGCCGGCAACACTCTCACGTTGCAGTGGGGAGGACAAAAAGCAGCGCACACCTCTCTACCCAAGCCAGCCCGTGCTCGGCGTGTCAGTGTTAAAGGCTGGAGATGAGAGGAAAGGGAGATAAGAGTAGAGGAGAGGAGAGGAGAATAGAGGAGCGGGAGAGAAGAAGAGGAGGGGGAGAGGATAAGAGAGGAGAAGAGAGGGGAGGAGAGGAGAATGATGAGAGGAGAGGTGAGGAGAATGATGAGAGTAGAGGTGAGGAGAATGTTGAGAGGGGAGGATAATGATGAGAGGGGAGAAGAGGAGAATAATGAGAGGGGAGGATAATGATGAGAGGGGAGAAGAGGAGAATTATGAGAGGGGAGAAGAGGAGAATGATGAGAGGGGAGGAGAGGAGAATGATGAGAGGGGAGGAGCCTGAAGGAACATGGCGTGGTGCTGAATCACAAACATGATTGACCGTGAGCCAAATATAGCAATGCTGCAAAGAGTCTGCCAATACACACACACACACACACACACACAAAGGACGATGGGTAGGAAAAGAGAACGATGGGTAGGAAGAGAGAACAATGGGTAGGAAGAGAGAACGATGGGTAGGAAGAGAGAACGATGGGTAGGAAGAGAGAACGATGGGTAGGAAGAGAGAACGATGGGTAGGAAGAGAGAACGATGGGTAGGAAGAGAGAACGATGGGTAGGAAGAGAGAACGATGGGTAGGAAGAGAGAACGATGGGTAGGAAGAGAGAACGATGGGTAGGAAGAGAGAACGATGGGTAGGAAGAGAGAATGATGGGTAGCAAGAGAGAATGATGGTTAGGAAAACAGAATGATGGGTAGAAAAAGAAAGAAAGAGAAAAAGAGGAAGAGAGGTGGATAGAGGGAGAGAGGGGGAAAGAAAGATGGAGATTAGCAATGAGAGGGAGAGAGAAAGAGGGAAAGATGGAGAGATGAAGAGAGGCAGAGAGAGGGCGAGGGGGAGAGGGAAAGATGGAGAGATGAAGAGAGGCAGAGAGAGGGCGAGAGGGAGAGGGAAAGATGGAGAGATGAAGAGAGGCAGAGAGAGGACGAGAGGGAAAGACAGGATGGTGGTATGAATCTGTGCTACCCAGGAGCACGAGTACAGAGCATCAATAAGCTGCTCCCAAACACTTTAAACCAGCATCAGGAAATTGAGTAAATCATAGTTCATGTGGGATTCAATGACATTGTGAAGGGCAGCTCAGAAGAGCTGAAGATGGACTTTAAAGAACTGATTGGGTCTCTGCTTGACACCAAAAAAACACCCCATAATATCTGTCCCTCTGCCCTCCCTAAATGGTGGCATTGAACGTTTCAGCAGACTGTTAGTCCTCCATAACTGGCTACCAGACTACTACAGGTCTGTGGGGGTAACATTTATTGACATCTTTGATACCTTCTGGAAACAAAGCTTGTTTTATAAGGAGGATGGGATCCACCCAAATCATCTGGGTTCCTGGATCCTTTCACAGCGTTATAAGGCTGCGTTGAGACAATGACCCAAAGCCCAGCTAATTTATGTCCCTCTTACTGCCCTGAATGCCTCTGCTGATCCTACAGCTATTGTGTGCAGTAATCATGTGCCTATGAACCAGTGTTATACTGTTAGCACTGAGGTGGTGTCCCCTAGTAGGAAGTCCACTGTGTGCAGCTCACCCCGCACTAACATAAATAACATTAGCATGTCTACTTCTGTTAAGCTTCATCAGTAAAGCAATGAAAAGAATCAAGCGTCCCAGAAAAGTGCTTGAAATAGCCCATATTAACATATGCAGCCTAAGAAACAAGGTTCATAAAGTCAACAACTTGCTTGTAACAGATGACATTCATATTACGACTATCTCTGAAACTCACTTAGATAATAACTTTGATGATACAGTGGTAGCGATACATGGTTTCTGAAATTGCTTATTCCAGTTAAGAAAATGACTGTAAAAACAGTTAAATCCTCTTGGATTGATGAGAAATGTAAAAAAATTATGGTTGAGAGGGATGAGGCAAAAGGAATGGCAAATAAGTCAGGCAGCACAACCGATTGGCAAACGTACTGCTAATGAAGAAATAATGTGAATAAACTGAACAAGAAGAATGAATAAACTGTACTATGTAATAAAGATAAATTATATAAAGAATGATTATAAAAAGCTTTGGAGCACCTTAAATTAAATTTTGGGCAAAAAGGCAAACTCTGCCCGATCATTAATTGAATCAGATGGCTCATTCATCACAAAACCCACTGATATTGCCAACTACTTCAATGATTTTTCATTGGCAAGATTAGTAAACTTAGGTATGAAATGCCAGCAACAAACGCTGACACTAGACATGTAGGTATATCTGACCAAATTATGAAAGACAAGCATTGTAATTTTGAATCCCATTAAGTGAGTGTGGAAGAGGTAAATAATGATTGTTGTCTATCAATAATGACAAGCCACCCGGGGTCTGAGGATAATAGAGGACAATATTGCCACTCCTATTTAAGCCTAGTTGAAAGTGTGTGCCCTAAGGCCTGGAGGGAAGCTAAAGTCATTATGCTACATAAGAATAGTAAAGTCCCCTAGCCGACCAATCAGTCTGTCACCAACCCATAGTAAACTTCTAGAAAAAAAAAAAACTTTTAAAAAAAGTAAACTTTAAAAAAAAATGATGTTTGACCAGATACAATGCTATTTTACTCTAAACAAATTGACAACAGGATTTCAGCACGCTTATAGGGAAGGACATTCAACAAGCACAGCACTTACACAAATTACTGATGATTGGCTGAGAGAAATTGATGATAAAAAGAGGGGCTGTTTTGTTAGACTTCAGTGCAGCTTCTGACATTATTAATCATAGTCAGCTGCTGGAAAAACACATGTGTTATGGCTATATTGTGGATAAACAGTTAACTTCTTTGGGATAGGGGGCGGTATTTCGACGTCCGGATGAAAAGCGTGCCCAAAGTAAACTTCCTGCTACTCAGGTCCAGAAGCTAGGATATGCATATACTTGGTAGATTTGGATAGAAAACACTCTAACGTTTCTAAAACTGTTACAATAATGTCTGTGAGTATAACAGAACTGAAATGGCAGGTGAAACCCCGAGGACAAACCATAAAAATAAAAGAAATTCAGCATACCACTGATTTCAATGCCTGCCACTTTTATAATAGGGCAAAATCCTCCCTGATTGCAGTTCCTAGCGCTTCCACTAGATGTCAACAGTCTTTAGAAAGAGTTTCTGGCTACTTTTTGGAAAAATGAGGGAGGAGTTGTAGTTTTTCTAAGTGGCTCCCATTTTGGCTGTAGCATGGCCGAGAAAGCAGCATTCTTTTTGTTTATCTCCGGTAAAGACAATAACGAATCTCCGTTTTAAATTTTATCGAGAAGAGAATCATATGAAAAGTATTGTGACCATTGCATTGTGAAAGGCAACTTACTTTATATGATAGGTATTTCTAGAGGAAACAATGATTAGGTTTGGTGAAAAAGTTACTGTGTGATTTTGTGTTTGTACTGAATGTGCATAAATACATAAAAAATTAAATAAAAAAAAGCCTTTTTGATGATCTATTTTGAGTTTTCTACTAAGAGTTGTGAAATTTTACCACATACTTGTGAAAATAGTACCAAAAGTGACAAAAACAAAACGGAATTGCCATCATAATTTAATGTGACCAATCCCATCAATTTCAGAAGTGAAACTCCTCCCAAAGAAGAAAATAATATATAACACAACCAATCACCATTGCGTTCCAGATGGTACCCTTTTCTTCACGGCCTCTGGGTCAAAAGTAGTGCACTATATAGGGAATAGGGTGCCCTTTGGAACACAGACATCCATATTCATAGGAAATATTATAATTTATCTTCCTGCCTGAAGTGTGCTTATAAGTTCTTCCGTAGATAAGACACCTCTATCATTCCTGTGACCCAAATCTTTTCCATGACGCTTATTAAGTGCCGGATTTCTTTTAATAGACCTGACATCACCCCCACTATCACACCTCTCATCTAAATGATCTCATTGATACATAACCTGGTATTATCTTTATGATGGTTATGATGATTATCTCATTGATACATAACCTGGTATAATCTTTACGACCGAAAATAACTTCTAGACATCAGGACTGCGATTTCTCACCACGGACTAGCAGAATCCTTTTTCTTCTTTCACGACTCTGATGAGCCCGAGGCGGAGGATATGCGGCTCCCTCGGGAACAGGCCCAGAGCCCAGTGATCTGCGTGAAGAGGAGGCAGGGAAAGAGAGGCCGGAGGGCGGGCGCTACCTTCTGAGAAGTAGGAGGCGATCGAATAAACCCCCCACTCCCCTCAATTCTGCTCGCAAACATGCAATCTTTGGACAATAAATTGGATGAGTTATTAGGAAGATTAAACTACCAACGGGACATTAAAAACTGCAACATCTTATGCTTCACGGAGTTGTGGCTGAACGACGACAATATCAACATTCAGCTGGCTGGTTATACACTGTAGGATATAACAGCGGTGTCTGGTAAGACAAGGGGCAGCAGACTGTATTTTCGTAAACAACAGCTGGATATCTAAGGACGTCTCGAACTATTGCTCGCCTGAGGTAGAGTTTCTCATGATAAGCTGTAGACCACACTATCTACCTAGAGAGCTTTCATCTGTATTCTTCGTAGCTGTTTACATTCCACCACAGTCAGAGGCTGGCACTAAGACAGCATTGAATGAGCTGTATTCCGCCATAAGCAAACAAGAAAACACTTACCCAGAGGCGGCGCTCCTAGTAGCCAGGGACTTTAATGCGGGGAAACTTAAATCAGTTTGACCTAATTTCAATCAGCATTTGAAATGTGCAACCAGAAGGAAAATAACTCTGGACCACCTTTACTCCGCACACAGAGATGCATACAAAGCTCTCCCTCATCCTCCATTTGGCAAATCCGACCATAATTCTATCCTCCTGATTCCTGCTTACAAGCAAATATTAAAGCAGGAAGCACGAGTGACTCGGTCAATAAAAAAGTGGTCAGATGAAGCAGATGCTAAACTACAGGACTGTTTTGCTAGCACAGACTGGAATATGTTCCGGGACTCATCCGATGGCATTGAGGAGTACACCACATCAGTCACTGGCTTCATCAATAAGTGCATTGATGACGTCGTCCCCACCGTGACCGTCAGTACATACTCCAACCAGAAACCATGGATTACAGGCAGCATCGGCACGGAGCTAAAGGCTAGAGCTACCAGATGAGCTAAAGCACTTCTATGTTCGCTTCGAGGCAAAATAACACTGAAACATGCATGAAAGCACCAGCTGTACCGGAAGACTGTGTGATCACGCGCTCCGCAGCTGATGTGAGTGAGACCTTTAGACAGGTCAACAGTCACAAGGCCGCAGGGCCAGACGGATTACCAGGACGTGTATTCAGAGCATGACCTGACCAACTAGCAAGTGTCTTCACTGACATTTTCAACCTCTCCCTGTCCGAGTCTGTAAAACCAACATGTTTCAAGCAGACCACCATAATGCTTGCGCACAAGAACACTAAGGTAACCTGCCTAAATGACTACCAACCCGTAGCACTCACGTTTGTAGCCATGAAGTGCTTTGAAAGGCTGGTCATGACTCACATCATCACAGAAACCCTAGACCCACTCCAGTTTGCATACCGCCCCAACAGATCCTCAGATGATGCAGTCTCTGTTGCACTCCACACGGCCCTTTCCCACCTGGACAAAAGGAACACCTATGTGAGAATGCTATTCATTGACTACAGCTCAGCGTTCAACACCATAGTGCCCTCAAAACTCATCAATAAGCTAAGGACCCTGGGACTAAACACCTCCCTCTGCAACTGGATACTGGACTTCCTGATAGGCCGCCCCCAAGTGGTAAGGGTAGGTAACAACACATCCACCGCACTGATCCTCAACACAGGGACCCCTCAGGGGTGTGTGCTCAGTCCCCTCCTGTACTCCCTGTTTACTCATGACTGCACGGCCAGGCACGACTCCAACACATCATTCAATTTGCCATTTACACAACAGTGGTAGGCCTCCAGAGAAAAACAAGCCTTATGCCAGTAATGTACATCGTACCAGCTCCTTCCTGGCCTCCAGAGAAAAACAAACCTTATGCCGGTAATAAAATCCTATTTTCAGCTTGAGCTTCCTTATCAAGTTCTCTACATGCACAGTGAAGCTCAGCTCATAATCAACCCACACACCCAAATATTTGTACACTTTAACTTGCTCTATAGTATATCCAGTCAATGTAGCAATGACATGATTAGTAACATGACTGGCATTTGAAAATACCATGCATTTTGTTTTACCCGAATTTAGAACCAGCTTTAAATCATACAGATTCTGTTGTATGATGTTAAATGCTCTTTGGGCATTTTCAAAAGCTAAAGTTAAACTACTACAACTTGAATAAAGAACAGTATTATCTGCATAAAAATGAACATCCGCTGTTTCAATAAGATCCCCCAATGTTGTTGATATACAAAATGAACTACAGTGGGCCCAAAATAGAACCTTGCGGAACACCTGAGCACAATTCTATGGACTCAGATTTACAACCATCTGCCATTACTAGAGCATGACCAGTAATTCCACAACATTTTAACCTTTGTACTAACACAGCGTGGTCAAAAGCCTTCGACAAATCAATAAAGACACACACAATGTAGCTTCTTATCAAGAGCACAGTGGACGTCATTTAAAACCTTCAATGTTGCTGAAACAGTGCTGTGGCCAGACCTAAAACCTGACTGCATTCCATTTAAGATGTTGTTTTCTTGGAAGTAGGTCTTTAGCTGCCTACTAACTAAGGACTCCAGTACCTTTAGCTGCCTACTAACTAAGGACTCCAGTACCTTTAGCTGCCTACTAACTAAGGACTCCAGTACCTTTGACAGTACAGACAATGTTGATATGTGTCGATAGTTGTCAAGTAGCGAAGGATCTCCACCTTTCAGGAGAGGCAGTACACAAGCAGATTTCCATAACTTCGGGATTTCCTGAACATCAAGCGTGAGGTTAAAAATACATGTTATCCATATTTTTTTAAACTGTCGGTTAGGTTCTCGTAAGTAAGCATTTCACTGTAAGGTCTACACATGTTGTATCAGGCATTTATAGATAGTAGAGAGGGAAGAGAGTATACTGCAGGAGGGCAGATAGTGTACTGCACTGCAGGAGGGCAGATAGTGTACTGCAGGAGGGCAGATAGTGTACTGCAAGAGGGCAGATAGTGTACTGCAAGAGGGCAGATAGTGTACTGCAAGAGGGCAGATAGTGTACTGCAAGAGGGCAGATAGTGTACTGCAGGAGGGCAGATAGTGTACTGCAGGAGAGGGGATAGTGTACTGTAGGGGGGGGGGGGATAGTGTACTGTAGGAGGGGGGATAGTGTACTGTAGGAGGGGGGATAGTGTACTGTAGGAGGGGGATAGTGTACTGTAGGAGGGGGGATAGTGAAATTGCAGGAGGGTAGATAGTGTATTGCAGGAGGGCAGATAGTGTACTGCAGGAGGGAAGATAGTGTACTGCAGGAGGGGGATAGTGTACTGCAGGAGGGAAGATAGTGTACTGCAGGAGGGAAGATAGTGTACTGTAGGAGGGAAGATAGTGTACTGTAGGAGGGGGATAGTGTACTGTAGGAGGGGGATAGTGTACTGTAGGAGGGGGGATAGTGTACTGTAGGAGGGGGGATAGTGTACTGTAGGAGGGGGATAGTGTACTGTAGGAGGGGGGATAGTGTACTGTAGGAGGGAAGATAGTGTACTGTAGGAGGGGGATAGTGTACTGTAGGAGGGGGGATAGTGTACTGTAGGAGGGGGGATAGTGTACTGCAGGAGAGGGGATAGTGTACTGTAGGAGGGGGATAGTGTACTGTAGGAGGGGGGATAGTGTACTGTAGGAGGGGGGATATTGTACTGCAGGAGGGTAGACAGTGTACTGTAGAAGGGTAGATAGTGTATTGCAGGAGGGGAGTAAGAGTGCTTCCCAAATGACAAACTATTCCCTATAAAGTGCACCACTTTGCAGTGCACTACATAGCAGGTTAACGTTTATTGTCGTAAGACTTGTCCTGGTGGCAGAACTGGGCGATTTCCCTTTCGATAGGCCAGCTGCAAAGTTCAAAATATTCAACATTTATGAAATTCATGAAAACAAAAATGAGGTAATTTAGCATTAGGCATTACATGGTGTCCACAACACTCGAGTGACGTGTGTGAGCGTTGCTAAATACATTTACACATACGTGTTGTTCAATCATTTCACCCAAACTGCTCACACGCGTCAACGGGCCGGTAGGGTAGCCTAGTGGTTAGACTGTAGAGGTGGTAGGTAGCCTAGTGGTTAGAGTGTAGAGGTGGCAGGTAGCCTAGTGGTTAGAGTGTAGAGGTGGCAGGTAGCCTAGTGGTTAGACTGTAGAGGTGGCAGGTAGTCTAGTGGTTAGACTGTAGAGGTGGTAGGTAGCCTAGTGGTTAGAGTGTAGAGGTGGCAGGGTAGCCTACTGGTTAGAGTGTTGAGGTGGTAGGTACACTAGTGGTTAGAGTGTAGAGGTAGCAGGTAGCCTAGTGGTTAGAGTGTAGAGGTGGTAGGTAGCCTAGTGGTTAGAGTGTAGAGGTGGCAGGTAGTCTAGTGGTTAGAGTGTAGAGGTGGTAGGTAGCCTAGTGGTTAGAGTGTAGAGGTGGCAGGTAGCCTAGTGGTTAGAGTGTAGAGGTGGCAAGTAGCCTAGTGGTTAGAGTGTAGAGGTGGCAGGGTAGCCTAGTGGCTAGAGTGTAGAGGTGTCAGGGTAGCCTAGTGGTTAGAGTGTAGAGGTGGTAGGGTAGCCTAGTGGTTAGAGTGTAGAGGTGGCAGGGTAGCCTAGTGGTTAGAGTGTAGAGGTGGCAGGTAGCCTAGTGGTTAGAGTGTAGAGGTAGCAGGTAGCCTAGTGGTTAGAGTGTAGAGGTAGCAGGGTAGCCTAGTGGTTAGAGTGTAGAGGAGGCAGGTAGCCTAGTGGTTAGAGTGTAGAGGTGGCAGGTAGCCTAGTGGTTAGAGTGTAGAGGTAGCAGGTAGCCTAGTGGTTAGAGTGTAGAGGTGGTAGGTAGCCTAGTGGTTAGAGTGTAGAGGTGGCAGGTAGTCTAGTGGTTAGACTGTAGAGGTGGTAGGTAGCCTATTGGTTAGAGTGTAGAGGTGGTAGGTAGCCTAGTGGTTAGAGTGTAGAGGTGGCAGGGTAGCCTAGTGGCTAGAGTGTAGAGGTGTCAGGGTAGCCTAGTGGTTAGAGTGTAGAGGTGGTAGGGTAGCCTAGTGGTTAGAGTGTAGAGGTGGCAGGGTAGCCTAGTGGTTAGAGTATAGAGGTGGTAGGGTAGCCTAGTGGTTAGAGTGTAGAGGTGGCAGGTAGCCTAGTGGTTAGAGTGTAGAGGTGGCAGGGTAGCCTAGTGGTTAGAGTGTAGAGGTGGCAGGGTAGCCTAGTGGTTAGAGTGTAGAGGTGGCAGGGTAGCCTAGTGGTTAGAGTATAGAGGTGGTAGGGTAGCCTAGTGGTTAGAGTGTAGAGGTGGCAGGGTAGCCTAGTGGTTAGAGTGTAGAGGTGGCAGGGTAGCCTAGTGGTTAGAGTATAGAGGTGGTAGGGTAGCCTAGTGGTTAGAGTGTAGAGGTGGAGGGTAGCCTAGTGGACGAGTAACCAAACGGTTTCATGTTCAAATCCCCGAGCTGACAAGGTACAAATCTGTTGTTCTGCCCCTGTTCCTAGGCCATCATTGAAAATAAGAATTTGTTCTTAACTGACTTGCCTAGTTAAATAAAGGTAAAAAAAAGAGGGTCTGCATGGCCAGGTGTTGAAATCGAACTTGGTGACACAAATAGCCTCTCCTCATTGGTTTTTAGGAGCATATACCCACGTGGGTGATTGAAGGACGAACTGAGGTTCACACTCCAGTCCAGTTGGTGGTGGTAATGCACCTTAAAGTTGGTTGCTAAGCTCCATATAAAGTCCCAATGTTTATATCCCAGGACATAGCTACAACAACAAGCTTAGCTACAACAACAAGCTAGCTAGCTAAATTGCCATTAATGTTTAATGTGTTTCGACCTGTCCCCAAATTAATATAGTTGGTTCAGAGTTTGTTTTGATATTTCAACCTGCGTGTCCTGATCGCGTCTGGTGTGGATGGACAGAATCAACATGCGCGCGATGGCACACTCTGACACAAACGCCCGGTCTAGTCAGCATGTCAGCATGCTGCAGTCTGGTTAGGGTTCAATGTGGTTCAAAATCAGATTTGCTGACTTTGTGGCTGTGCCACCACTCTGCAGAGCTGCCTCCAGAACAACATTCATGACTAAAAACGCTAACCTACCACTATAAAGGAATAGAGAGTCATTTGGTACACACACAAGGTATGCTCTACCTAAATAAAAAGCAGACTAGAGGACATAGTGGAATACAGGACAAAGACCTATTAGCAGACTAGAGGGTATAATGGAATACAGGACAAATGCCTATTAACAGACTAGAGGACATAGTGGAATACAGGACAATGGCCCATTAGATGGCAATTGCGTTTCAATGCAATATAACTCCATAAGAGTCGGGTTGGATTTACTGTAGATTAAGACGTGGTAGCCAATAGGACTGGATACAGGTGGATAAGAGATGAAAATGCAATTCAACAGGGTGAGTTACTACACTCAATAGGTAGGAGAATGAATTACAGTATGTTAATTATACCATAAGGTGATGGTGACTGTTACTCCCTTGTCAAGACTTAGAGTATGTTAAATAGACCATTAGGTGATAAATCATCTTTAGGCTTTTCACAAAAATAAACAAAAAAAAGTGGAGTAGCTGAAGAATGAATTTGTCCAACTAGCTGAAAGGGTTTTCAGAAATGCTGATGCCTATCGATCCAGTCCTGTAAGGACGTACAACAACTCATTCAGAGATGAAAGTCAGGTCATGAAAAGAGGGGAGCACCTGGTGCTCTATGCCAGACTCACAGAGAGGAGACAGAGACAGAGACAGAGAGAGAGTCTGACTTGCTGACTGAAGACTTCTCGCTCAAAACTGCAGGGTTACACACTGGACCACACACACACACACACACACACACACACACACACACTTAATCATTGTAAGAGGCTGTTCACTCTTTCAGACAAAAAGTGAACAATAAAGTTTGCCTCCAGAGATTCAAACGGGTACACATTTTGTAGTTTTTTGAGCAATCACGCGGGATGCCTTGAACATTTATTTAAAGCTTTGACATCAAGCTGGTCTCTTTTCATTTGATGTCAGACGGTCCAGAACAATCACATGTTGTGATGTCAGACGGTCCAGATGTCAGATGGTCCAGAACAATCACATGTTGTGATGTCAGACGGTCCAGAACAATCACATGTTGTGATGTCAGACGGTCCAGAACAATCACATGTTGTGATGTCAGACGGTCCAGAACAATCACATGTTGTGATGTCAGACGGTCCAGAACAATCACATGTTGTGATGTCAGACGGTCCAGAACAATCACATGTTGTGATGTCAGACGGTCCAGAACAATCACATGTTGTGATGTCTGACGGTCCAGAACAATCACATGTTGTGATGTCTGACGGTCCAGAACAATCACATGTTGTGATGTCTGACGGTCCAGATGTCAGACGGTCCAGAACAATCACATGTTTTGATGTCAGACGGTCCAGAACAATCACATGTTGTGATGTCAGACGGTCCAGAACAATCATATGTTGTGATGTCTGACGGTCCAGAACAATCACATGTTGTGATGTCTGACGGTCCAGATGTCAGACGGTCCAGAACAATCACATGTTTTGATGTCAGACGGTCCAGAACAATCACATGTTTTGATGTCAGACGGTCCAGAACAATCACATGTTGTGATGTCAGACGGTCCAGAACAATCACATGTTGTGATGTCAGACGGTCCAGAACAATCACATGTTGTGATGTCAGACGGTCCAGAACACTCACATGTTGTGATGTCAGACGGTCCAGAACAATCACATGTTGTGATGTCAGACGGTCCAGAACAATCACATGTTGTGATGTCAGACGGTCCAGAACAATCACATGTTGTGATGTCAGACGGTCCAGAACAATCACATGTTGTGATGTCAGACGGTCCAGAACGATCACATGTTTTCCTTGATGTCACATGACTGTGCAAAACACATGGCTCTACCAAAGTAAACATTTACTGAAGTTATTCTCTAACTGTTTCTGACTGACTGACTTTCACAGTGACCGACTGTCTCTGACCGACTGTCTCTGACCGACTGTCTGTGAACGACTGTGACTGACTGATTTATTATTGCAGGTTAGGAGGAAGGCGTGAGAGCACTACATAGCACTAGTCCCTCCCTCCCTCCCTCCCGCTCTTCCTTTCTCCCACCTATAAACAGGCGTTGGCACCTATAACAGATGTTATTAGATAAATGGGAAGAGTAATGGAGGGTTCCACAGAGCCTTATAACTCTCATGTTGGGATTAAACTCTGCCTAGGACTGAACACTGTAAGTCTGTCTAGGACCTGAACCATGTATTGGATCTGAACCCTGTCTGTCTAGGATCACTGGGACCATGTATTGGATCTGAACCCTGTCTGTCTAGGACCTGAACCATGTATTGGATCTGAACCCTGTCTGTCTAGGACCTGAACCCTGTCTGTCTAGGACCTGAACCCTGTCTGTCTAGGACCTGAACCCTGTCTGTCTAGGACCTGAACCCTGTCTGTCTAGGACCTGAACCCTGTCTGTCTAGGACCTGAACCCTGTCTGTCTACAGTCACTGGGACCATGTATTGTGGCTGAACCCTGTCTGTCTAGGGTCACTGGGACCATGTAGATCTCATGTATACTTTTATATATGATGACTAGGGTTGTTAAACTGTGGTAACTTTACAACATTTCCAAGGTTTGAGGAGGACTCCCTAAGTGACACACCCAGAGGACTCCCTAAGTGACACACCAAGAGGACTCCCTAAGTGACACACCCAGAGGACTCCCTAAGTGACACACCCAGAGGACTCCCTAAGTGACACACCCAGAGGACTCCCTAAGTGACACACCCAGAGGACTCCCTAAGTGAAACACCCAGAGGACTCCCTATGTGAAACACCCAGAGGACTCCCTATGTGAAACACCCAGAGGACTCCCTATGTGAAACACCCAGAGGACTCCCTATGTGAAACACCCAGAGGACTCCCTAAGTGAAACACCCAGAGGACTCCCTAATTGACACATCCAGAGGGCTCTAAGTGAAACACCCAGAGGACTCCCTAAGTGAAATACCCAGAGGACTCCCTAAGTGAAACACCCAGAGGACTCTAAGTGACACATCCAGAGGACTCCCTAAATGAAACACCCATAGGACTCCCTAAGTGAAACACCCAGAGGACTCCCTAAGTGAAACATCCAGAGGACTCCCTAAGTGAAACATCCAGAGGACTCCCTAAGTGAAACACCCAGAGGACTCTAAGTGACACATCCAGAGGACTCCCTAAGTGACATATCCAGAGGACTCCCTAAGTGAAACACCCAGAGGACTCCCTAAGTGAAACACACAGAGGACTCTAAGTGACACATCCAGAGGACTCCCTAAGTGACACATCCAGAGGACTCCCTAAGTGACACATCCAGAGGACTCCCTAAGTGACACATCCAGAGGACTCCCTAAGTGACACATCCAGAGGACTCCCTAAGTGACACATCCAGAGGACTCCCTAAGTGACACATCCAGAGGACTCCCTAAGTGACACATCCAGAGGACTCCCTAAGTGACACATCCAGAGGACTCCCTAAGTGACACATCCAGAGGACTCCCTAAGTGAAACACCCAGAGGACTCTCTAAGTGACACATCCAGAGGACTCCCTAAGTGACACACCCAGAGGACTCCCTAAGTGACACACCCAGAGGACTCCCTAAGTGACACACCCAGAGGACTCCCTAAGTGAAACACCCAGAGGACTCCCTATGTGAAACACCCAGAGGACTCCCTATGTGAAACACCCAGAGGACTCCCTATGTGAAACACCCAGAGGACTCCCTATGTGAAACACCCAGAGGACTCCCTAAGTGAAACACCCAGAGGACTCCCTAATTGACACATCCAGAGGGCTCTAAGTGAAACACCCAGAGGACTCCCTAAGTGAAATACCCAGAGGACTCCCTAAGTGAAACACCCAGAGGACTCTAAGTGACACATCCAGAGGACTCCCTAAATGAAACACCCATAGGACTCCCTAAGTGAAACACCCAGAGGACTCCCTAAGTGAAACATCCAGAGGACTCCCTAAGTGAAACATCCAGAGGACTCCCTAAGTGAAACACCCAGAGGACTCCCTAAGTGAAACACACAGAGGACTCTAAGTGACACATCCAGAGGACTCCCTAAGTGACACATCCAGAGGACTCCCTCAGTGACACATCCAGAGGACTCCCTAAGTGACACATCCAGAGGACTCCCTAAGTGACACATCCAGAGGACTCCCTAAGTGACACATCCAGAGGACTCCCTAAGTGACACATCCAGAGGACTCCCTAAGTGACACATCCAGAGGACTCCCTAAGTGACACATCCAGAGGACTCCCTAAGTGACACATCCAGAGGACTCCCTAAGTGAAACACCCAGAGGACTCTCTAAGTGACACATCCAGAGGACTCCCTAAGTGACACATCCAGAGGACTCCCTAAGTATCAACTAATATCTGTGATGTACTGTGTCAGTAAAATTGGTCCTAAGTCATGTTGTTCCATGTTGAACGCCACCTGTAAATATGGTGTTGGGTTGACATGAGATGGAGCCCAAAAGTAGTTACAACACATCATTCAGTTTTACAATACACATAAACACAGAGCTGCTAGCTGAGTGGTCTCATCTCCTCACACAGAACACTTTGTTCCACCACAGCCAGGGAGGACACCAGTGGGACTAATCATGGGATGAAGGGACAGATGGACGGGTAGAGGATGGAGGGCTGGATGGATGGAGGGATGGAGCATTAGAGGATAGAGGGTGGAGGGATGGAGGGTTAGAGGATGGAGGGTTAGAGGATGGAGGGTGGAGGGATGGAGGGTTAGAGGATGGAGGGTTAGAGGATGGAGGGTTAGAGGATGGAGGGCTGGAGGGATGGAGGGTTAGAGGATGGAGGGTTAGAGGATGGAGGGTTAGAGGATGGAGGGTTAGAGGATGGAGGGCTGGATGGATGGAGGGATGGAGGGTTAGAGGATGGTGGAGGGATGGAGGGTTAGAGGATGGAGGGTTAGAGGATGGAGGGCTGGATGGATGGAGGGATGGAGGGTTAGAGGATGGAGGGCTGGATGGACGGAGGGATGGAGGGTTAGAGGATGGAGGGTTAGAGGGTTAGAGGTTAGAGGGTTAGAGGATGTAGTGTTAGAGGATGGAGCGTTAGAGGATGGAGGGTTAGAGGATGGAGGGTTAGAGGGGTGGAGGGTTAGAGGGGTGGAGGGTTAGAGGATGGAGGGTTGGAGGGTTAGAGAATGGAGGGTTCAAGGATGGAGGGGTGGAGGGTTGGAGGGTTAGAGGATGGAGGGTTAGAGGATGGAGGGGTGGAGGGTTAGAGGATGGAGGGTTAGAGGATGGAGGGGTGGAGGGTTAGAGGATGGAGGGATGGAGGATTAGAGGATGGAGGGTTAGAGGATGGAGGGTGGAGGGTGGAGGGGTGGAGGGAGGGTTAGAGGATGGAGGGTTAGAGGATGGAGTGTGGAGGGGTGGAGGGAGGGTTAGAGGATGGAGGGTTAGAGGATGGAGGGGGGAGGGGTGGAGGGAGGGGTGAAGGGTTAGAGAATGGAGGGTCAGAGGGTGGAGGGGTGGAGGGTTAGAGAATGGAGGGTTCAAGGATGGAGGGGTGGAGGGTTAGAGGATGGAGGGGTGGAGGGTTAGAGGATGGAGGGTTAGAGGGGTGGAGGGTTAGAGAGGTGGAGGGTTAGAGGGGTGGAGGGTTGGAGGGTTAGAGAATGGAGGGTTCAAGGAAGGAGGGGTGGAGGGTTAGAGGATGGAGGGTTAGAGGATGGAGGGGTGGAGGGTTAGAGGATGGAGGGATGGAGGATTAGAGGATGGAGGGTTAGAGGATGGAGGGTGGAGGGTGGAGGGGTGGAGGGAGGGTTAGAGGATGGAGGGTTAGAGGGTGGAGGGTGGAGGGGTGGAGGGAGGGGTGAAGGGTTAGAGAATGGAGGGTTAGAGGGTGGAGGGGTGGATGGAGGGGTGGCGGGTTAGAGAATGGAGGGTTCAAGGATGGAGGGGTGGAGGGTTAGAGGATGGAGGGTTAGAGGATGGAGGGGTGGAGGGTTAGAGGATGGAGGGTTAGAGAATGGAGGGTTCAAGGAAGGAGGGGTGGAGGGTTAGAGGATGGAGGGGTGGAGGATGTAGGGTTAGAGGATGGAGGGATGGAGGGGTAGATGGATAGGAAGAGGGGATCATATTTCATGTCTGGGAGGGTGGAGGGTGGATCGTGAACACAGCTTCCTCCTGCAGCATCTGTATCTGTACCTGCATCCCAAATGGCTGCCTATTCCCTAAGTAGTGCATTCGTTTTGACCTGGGGGATGCAACACATCCTTTTCTGCTGCTCCTGCAGTGACAAGCTACACGGAGATTGAAGAGGAGGAGGAGGTGACAGGAGTGGCAGGCTACAAGGAGACTGAAGAGGATGAGGAGGTGGCAGGCTATAAGGAGACTGAAGAGGAGGAAGAGGAGGAAGAGGTGACAGGCTACAAGGAGACTGAAGAGGAGGAAGAGGAGGAGGAGGTGACAGGCTACAAGGAGACTGAAGAGGAGGAAGAGGTGACAGGCTATTAGGAGACTGAAGAGGAGGAAGAGGAGGAGGAGGTGACAGGCTATAAGGAGACTGAAGAGGAGGAAGAGGTGACAGGCTATAAGAAGACTGAACAGGAGGAGGAGGAAGAGGAGGAAGAGGTGACAGGCTAATAGGAGACTGAAGGGAGAAAGAGGTGACAGGCTAATAGGAGACTGAAGAGGAGGAGGAGGTGACAGGCTAATAGGAGACTGAAGAGGAGGAGGAGGAGGAAGAGGTGACAGGCTCTGAGGAGACTGAAGAGGAGGAGGAGGAGGAGGAGGAGGAAGAGGAGGAAGAGGTGACAGGCTATAAGGAGACTGAAGAGGAGGAGGAGGAGGAGGAGGAAGAGGAGGAAGAGGTGACAGGCTAATAGGAGACTGAAGAGGAGGAAGAGGTGACAGGCTATAAGGAGACTGAAGCGGAGGAAGAGGAGGAGGAGGAGGTGACAGGCTAAAAGGAGACTGAAGAGGAGGAAGAGGAGGATGAGGTGACAGGCTACGAGGAGACTGAAGAGGAGGAAGAGGAGGAAGAGGTGACAGGCTACGAGGAGACTGAAGAGGAGGAAGAGGAGGAAGAGGTGACAGGCTATAAGGAGACTGAAGAGGAGGAAGAGGAGGAAGTGGTGACAGGCTACGAGGAGACTGAAGAGAAGGAAGAGGAGGAAGAGGTGTCAGGCTATGGGGAGACTGAAGAGGAGGAAGAGGAGGAAGAGGTGTCAGGCTATGAGGAGACTGAAGAGGAAGGAGAGTGAGAAATATAGGGCTGCCTCTGTGTCTCAAATGGCACACTATTCCCTATAAAGTGCCCTACTTTACCAATTTAGAACATAGGGATTGGGAGAAGAACAAGTTCAACTATTCTAATGGTGGTGACTATCCTGTGCTTTAGGGTTATGCTTGAGGACTATGGATTTTAAACATCGTATTAACTGTCAACATCCTGTAGTTCCCTCTTTCTTCATTGGCTGGCTAGTTACCCTAGTTACGAGCTATGCGCGCCCTGGAAACATTTCCTGAATGAAATAGTGATTTGTTTTCCTTTACAAGGTGGACTCTCCCTTCCCTCAGTAATAGCTTTTCAGACCCAGGCTGGGAAACAATATGAATCAGTTACAACGCACCTGCCAATACCTAGTTTAGGATACCTAGAATAATTACGGTGCTATCCAGACCCTATCAGACACTCGTAGAAGGTCATTTAATATGCCGCGTGATCGTGATTTACAGCAGAGATTCAGATTTGTTGGCCTCTCATTGAGGCCAACTGAGCACTGACCATTTTAACTGACGTGTCACTGATCAGTGTGTGTGTGTGTGTGTGTGTGTGTGTGTGTGTGTGTGTGTGTGTGTGTGTGTGTGTGTGTGTGTGTGTGTGTGTGTGTGTGTGTGTGTGTGTGTGTGTGTGTATGAGAGAGAGATAAGGGGAAGCCTGAGCTACAGTTGAAGTCAGAAGTTTACATACACTGAGGTTGGAGTCATTAAAACTCGGTTTTCAACCACTCCACAAATTTCTTGTTAACAAACTATAGTTTTGGCAAGTCGGTTTGGACATCTGCTTTGTGCATGACACAATTCATTTTTCCAACAATTGTTCATTTATAATTCACTGTATCACAATTCCAGTGGGTCAAAAGTTTACATACACTATGTTGACTGTGCCTTTAAACAGCTTGGAATATTCCAGAAAATGATGTCATGGCTTTAGAAGCCTCTCAAAGGCTAATTGACATCATTTGAGTCAATTGGATGTGTATCTGTGGATGTATTTCAAGGCCTACCTTTAAAGTCAGTGCCTCTTTGCTTGACATCATGGGAAAATCTAAATAAATCAGCCAAGACCTCAGAAAAAAATTGTAGACCTCCACAAGTCTGGTTCATCCATGGGAGCAATTTCTAAACGCCTGAAGGTACCACGTTCATCTGTACAAACAATAGTACGCAAGTATTAACACCATGGGGACCACGCAGCCGTCATACCGCTCAGGAAGGAGACACGTTTTTGTCTCCTAGAGATGAACGTACTTTGGTGTGAAAAGTGAAAATCAGAACCAGAACAACAGGACCTTGTGAAGTGTCACATTCGTTGTACGAAGGAGACCAAGGTGCTTCTTCTTCTTCTTCTTCTTTATTTACAGAATGAACACTGAACAAACCGAACTGTGACGCTATATGGATAGTGCAGACAGAGCAATATCCCACAAACACCAAAGGGAAAATGGCTACCTAAATAGGATCCCCAATCAGAGACAACCACAAACAGCTGCCTCTGATTGGGAACCATATCAGGCCACCATAAACATACAAATACCTAGACCTACAAAAACCTTGGACCTACAAAAACCCTAGACAAATTCAAAAACTAGCGCATCCACCCTAGTCACACCCTGACCTCACCAAAATATAAAGAAACCAGAGATATCTCAGGTCAGGCTGTGACATGAGAGATGCTGGAGGAAACAGGTACAAAATAATAACCTGAAAGGCCGCTCAGCAAGGAAGAAGCCACTGCTCCAAAACCGCAATAAAAAAGCCAGACTACGATTTGCAACTGCACATGGGGACGAAGATCGTACTTTTTGGGAGAAATGTCCTCTGGTCTGGTGAAACAGAAATTTAACTGTTTGGCCATAATGACCATCGTTATATTTGGAGGAAAAAGGGGGAGGCTTGCAAGCCGAAGAACACCATCCCAACCGTGAAGCATGGGGGTGGCAGCATCAAGTAGTGGGGGTGCTTTGCTGCAGGAGGGGCTGGTGCACTTCACAAAATAGATGGCATGGAAAATTCTGTCGAAATATTGAAGCAACATCTCAAGACATCAGTCAGAAAGTTAAAGCTTTGTCACAAATGGGTCTTCCAAATGGAAAATGACCCCAAGCACACTTCCAAAGTTGTGGCAAAATGGCGTAAGGACAACAAAGTCAAGGTATTGGAGTGACCATCACAAAGCCCTGACCTCAATCCTATAGAAAATTTGAGGGCAGAACTGAAAAAGCGTGTGCGAGCAAGGAGGCCTACAAACCTGACTCAGTTACACCAGCTCTGTTAGGAGGAATGGGCCGAAATTCACCCAACTTATTGTGGGAAGCTTGTGGAAGGCTACCCGAAACGTTTGACACAAGTTAAACAATTTAAAGGTAATGCTACCAAATACTAATTGAGTGTATGTAAACTTCTGACCCACTAGGAATGTGATGAAAGAAATAAAAGCTGAAATAAATCATTCTCTCTACTATTATTCTGACATTTCACATTCTTAAAATAAAGTGGTGATCCTAGCTGACCTAAAACAGGGAATTTTTACTCAGATTAACTGTCAGGAATTGTGAAAAACTGAGTTTAAATGTATTTGGCTAAGGTGTATGTAAACTTCCAGCTGTAAATTACTTCAATAGGAATCTCCAACGTAAATCAAATGAAATTCTGCTGAGTGGGTCTGGAGAGGAACGTCTGGAACGTAACTCTGATGGTGAACCTGAACGAAGACACAGGCGCGATGGTTGCTTATAATGGGCCTCTGTAAGCCTATGTAGATATTCCATTTTAAAAATCTGCCGTTTCCAGCTACAATAGTCATTTACAACATTAACAACGTCTACACTGTATTTCTGATCAATTTGATGTTATTTTAATGGACCGAAAAATGTGCTTTTCTTTCAAAAGCAAGGACATTTCTAAGTGACCCCAAACTGTTGAACGGCAGTGTACATATAAACATATGGATGAGCAACAACAGAGCAGCAGAGGCAAGACGCAATAGATGGTGGAAAAAATACAGTATATACATATGAGATGAGTAATGCAAGATATATAAACATGATTAAAGTGACTAGTGTTCCATTTATTAAAGTGGCCAATGAAATCAAGTCTGTATGTAGGCAAATAGATCAACTATAGTAGGGTTACATGCATCAACTAGAGACAGCTGGGTAGTGGGACAGTGGAGAGAGGGAGTGGGAGAGGAAGAAGGACAGAGTGACGGATGGCGAAGGAGAGAGGGATGGAGGAAGGAACAGAGAGGGGGATTGTGGAACGAAAAGGAGAGAGGGGGATTGTGGGACGAGAAGGAGAGAGGGGGATTGTGGGACAAGAAGGAGAGAGGGGGATTGTGGGACGAGAAGGAGAGAGGGATGAAGGAAGGAACAGAGAGGGGGATTGTGGAAAGAGAAGGAGAGAGGGATGGAGGAATAAACAGAGAGGGGGAATGTGGGACGAGAAGGAGAAAGGGATGGAGGAAGGAACAGAGAGGGGGATTGTGGGACGAAAAGGAGAGAGGGGGATTGTGGGACGAGAAGGAGAGAGGGGGATTGTGGGACGAGAAGGAGAGAGGGGGATTGTGGGACGAGAAGGAGAGAGGGATGGAGGAAGGAACAGAGAGGGGGATTGTGGGACGAGAAGGAGAGAGGGATGGAGGAATAAACAGAGAGGGGGATTGTGGGACGAGAAGGAGAGAGGGATGGAGGAAGGAACGGAGAGGAGGATTGTGGGACGAGAAGGAGAGTGATACACTTACTCGCTGGATCTGAAAGCAAACATTTCTTGTCAATGATGAACACATTGGCCACGAGTAGGAGAGAGATATCTCTCTCCATATCACTGTTACATTGAACTGGGTGAATATGAATGACAGTAACCTAAACCTGTCACTGTTACATTGAACTGGGTGAATATGAATGACAGTAACCTAAACCTGTCACTGTTACATTGAACTGGGTGAATATGAATGACAGTCATCCAATATGCTGTAACAGAAATTAGGTCATCCTCATAAAAAAAATGTATCGTCCTCCCTCATTTTAAACGGCACCAACCGCCACTGATTTTCACTGTTCACTATCCCCCTTCAGCCATTGGCTCCTTCACTATCCCCCTTCAGCCATTGGCTCCTTCACTATCCCCCTTCAGCCATTGGCTCCTTCACTATCCCCCTGCAGCCATTGACCCCGTCACTATATCCCTACAGCCATTGGCTCCTTCACTATCCCCCTGCAGCCATTGGCTCATTCACTATCCCCCTACAGCCATTGACCCCGTCACCATATCCCTACAGCCATTGGCTCCTTCACTATCCCCCTTCAGCCATTGGCTCCTTCACTATATCCCTACAGCCATTGGCTCCTTCACTATCCCCCTTCAGCCATTGGCTCCTTCACTATATCCCTACAGCCATTGGCTCCTTCACTATCCCCCTGCAGCCTTTGGCTCATTCACTATCCCCTTACAGCCATTGGCTCATTCACTATCCCCCTTCAGCCATTGGCTCCTTCACTATCCCCCTTCAGCCATTGGCTCCTTCACTATCCCCCTGCAGCCATTGACCCCATCACTATATCCCTACAGCCATTGGCTCCTTCACTATCCCCCTGCAGCCATTGACCCCATCACTATATCCCTACAGCCATTGGCTCCTTCACTATATCCCTACAGCCATTGGCTCATTCACTATCCCCCTACAGCCATTGGCTCCTTCACTATCCCCCTTCAGCCATTGGCTCCTTCACTATATCCCTACAGCCATTGGCTCCTTCACTATCCCCCTTCAGCCATTGGCTCCTTCACTATCCCCCTTCAGCCATTGGCTCCTTCACTATATCCTTACAGCCACTGTAATTCACTTAGAGACAACCAATATCAACGGAATGTAATTACCTTAGACTGTGTTAGTGACTATGGAAACGGTTTGAATTCTAAGATTGCTAATGACAGCAGGAAAATATGGCTAACACGATGACAAACGATGACCATAATGACCGCAGGAAAATATGGCTAACACGATGACAAACGATGACCATAATGACCGCAGGAAAATATGGCTAACACAATGACAAACGATGACCATATTGACTGCAGGAAAATATGGCTAACACGATGACAAACGATGACCATAATGACCGCAGGAAAATATGGCTAACACAATGACAAACGATGACCATATTGACTGCAGGAAAATATGGCTAACACGATGACAAACGATGACCATAATGACCGCAGGAAAATATGGCTAACACGATGACAAACGATGACCATAATGACCGCAGGAAAATATGGCTAACACGATGACAAACGATGACCATAATGACCGCAGGAAAATATGGCTAACACGATGACAAACGATGACCATAATGACCGCAGGAAAATATGGCTAACACAATGACAAACGATGACCATATTGACTGCAGGAAAATATGGCTAACACGATGACAAACGATGACCATAATGACCGCAGGAAAATATGGCTAACACAATGACAAACGATGACCATATTGACTGCAGGAAAATATGGCTAACACAATGACAAATGATGACCATAATGACCGCAGGAAAATATGGCTAACACGATGACAAACGATGACCATAATGACCGCAGGAAAATATGGCTAACACAATGACAAACGATGACCATATTGACTGCAGGAAAATATGGCTAACACGATGACAAACGATGACCATAATGACCGCAGGAAAATATGGCTAACACAATGACAAACGATGACCATATTGACTGCAGGAAAATATGGCTAACACGATGACAAACGATGACCATAATGACCGCAGGAAAATATGGCTAACACAATGACAAACGATGACCATAATGACAGCAGGAAAATATGGCTAACACGATGACAAACGATGACCATAATGACCGCAGGAAAATATGGCTAACACGATGACAAACGATGACCATAATGACCGCAGGAAAATATGGCTAACACGATGACAAACGATGACCATAATGACCGCAGGAAAATATGGCTAACACGATGACAAACGGTGACCATAATGACTTCAGGAATACATGGATAACACAATGACAAACGATGACCATAATGACTGCAAGAATACATGGATAACACGATGACCATAATGTATCAACACACACACATGCTGCATGCAGCACATACAATACAGTCACCATACAGTCACCATACTGTACAATACAGTCACCATACTGTACAATACAGTCACTATACAGTCACCATACTGTACAATACAGTCACCATACTGTACAATACAGTCACCATACAGTCACCATACTGCACAATACATTCACCATACAGTCACCATACTGTACAATACAGTCACCATACAGTCACCATACTGTACAATACAGTCACCATACTGTACAATACAGTCACCATACAGTCACCATACTGTACAATACAGTCACCATACAGTCACCATACTGTACAATACAGTCACCATACTGTACAATACAGTCACCATACAGTCACCATACTGCACAATACATTCACCATACAGTCACCATACTGTACAATACAGTCACCATACTGTACAATACAGTCACCATACTGTACAATACAGTCACCATACAGTCACCATACTGCACAATACATTCACCATACAGTCACCATACTGTACAATGTAGTCACCATACTGTACAATACATTCACCATACAGTCACCATACTGTACAATGTAGTCACCGTACTGTACAATACAGTCACCATACTGTACAATACAGTCACCATACAGTCACCATACTGGAACATACAGTCACCATGTTGTGCCATACAGTCAACATACTGTACCATACAGTCACCATACTGTACAATACAGTCACCATACAGTCCAATACAGTCACCATACTGTACAATACAGTCACCATACAGTCACCATACTGTACAATACAGTCACCATACTGTACAATACAGTCACCATACAGTCACCATACTGTACAATACGGTCACCATACTGTACAATACAGTCACCATACAGTCACCATACTGTACAATGTGGTCACCATACAGTCACCATACTGTACAATACAGTCACCATACTGTACAATACAGTCATTATACAGTCACCATACAGTCACCATACAGTACAATACAGTCACCACACTGTACAATACAGTTACTATACAGTACAATACAGTCAGCATACAGTCACCATACAGTAGGATACAGTCACCATACTGTACAATACAGTCACCATACAGTCACCATACTGTACAATACGGTCACCATACAGTCACCATACTGTACAATACGGTCACAATACAGTCACCATACTGTACAATACAGTCACCATACTGTACAATACAGTCATTATACAGTCACCATACAGTCACCATACAGTACAATACAGTCACCATACTGTACAATACAGTCACCATAATGTACAATACAGTCACCATACAGTCACCATACTGCACAATACATTCACCATACAGTCACCATACTGTACAATGTAGTCACCATACTGCACAATACATTCACCATACAGTCACCATACTGTACAATGTAGTCACCATACTGTACAATACAGTCACCATACTGTACAATACAGTCACCATACAGTCACCATACAGTCACCATACAGTCACCATACAGTCACAATACATTCACCATACAGTCACCATAC
This sequence comes from Oncorhynchus mykiss, assembly GCF_013265735.2. Taxonomy (NCBI): domain Eukaryota; kingdom Metazoa; phylum Chordata; class Actinopteri; order Salmoniformes; family Salmonidae; genus Oncorhynchus; species Oncorhynchus mykiss. Next base: position 4,359,786 of record NC_048575.1, read on the forward strand.
TGTACAATGTAGTCACCATACTGCACAATACATTCACCATACAGCCACCGTACTGTACAATACAGTCACCATACTGTACAATACAGTCACCATACTGTACAATACAGTCACCATACAGTCACCATACTGGAACATACAGTCACCATGTTGTGCCATACAGTCAACATACTGTACCATACAGTCACCATACTGTACAATACAGTCACCATACAGTCCAATACAGTCACCATACTGTACAATACAGTCACCATACAGTCACCATACTGTACAATACAGTCACCATACTGTACAATACAGTCACCATACAGTCACCATACTGTACAATACGGTCACCATACTGTACAATACAGTCACCATACAGTCACCATACTGTACAATGCGGTCACCATATAGTCACCATACTGTACAATACAGTCACCATACTGTACAATACAGTCATTATACAGTCACCATACAGTCACCATACAGTATAATACAGTCACCACACTGTACAATACAGTTACTATACAGTACAATACAGTCAGCATACAGTCACCATACAGTAGGATACAGTCACCATACTGTACAATACAGTCACCATACTGTACAATACGGTCACCATACAGTCACCATACTGTACAATACGGTCACAATACAGTCACCATACTGTACAATACAGTCACCATACTGTACAATACAGTCATTATACAGTCACCATACAGTCACCATACAGTACAATACAGTCACCATACTGTACAATACAGTCACCATAATGTACAATACAGTCATCCTACAGTAGGATACAGTCACCATACTGTACAATGCAGTCACCATACAGTCACCATACAGTCACCATACAGCCACCACACTGTAAAATACAGTCACCATACTGTACAATACAGTCACCATACTGTACAATACAGTCAGCATACAGTCACCATACAGTAGGATACAGTCACCATACTGTACAATACAGTCACCATACAGTACAATACAGTCAGCATACAGTCACCATACAGTAGGATACAGTCACCATACTGTACAATACAGTCACCATTACAGTCACCATACTGTACAATACAGTCACCATACAGTATAATACAGTCACCATACAGTCACCATACTGTACAATACAGTCACCATACTGTACAATACAGTCACCATACTTTACAATACAGTCACCATACAGTACAATACAGTCAGCATACAGTCACCATACTGTACAATACAGTCAGCATACAGTCACCATACTGTACAATACAGTCATCATACAGTACAATACAGTCACCATACTGTACAATGCAGTCACCATACTGTACAATACAGTCCCCATACAGTCACCATACTGTACAATACAGTCACCATACTGTACAATACATTCAGCATACAGCCAGCATACAGTCACCATACAGTCACCATACAGTAGGATACAGTCACCATACAGTAGGATACAGTGACCATACAGTCACCATACAGTAGGATACAGTCACCATACAGTAGGATACAGTCACCATACAGTAGGATACAGTCACCATACAGTAGGATACAGTCACCATACAGTGTACTTCAGCTCTATGTTGAACGCACAGTAGATTGTGAGCACATTTCACAAAGTCCAATATCCAACAGAAACCTTGGTGAGAACAGAGCAGTTATTCATCTGTGCTGTAGTACTACTAGCTATACCTGCTACCTGGGACAACTCCTCTCCTCTCCTCTCCTCTCCTCTCCTCTCCTCTCCTCTCCTCTCCTCTCCTCTCCTCTCCTCTCCTCTCCTCTCCTCTCCTCTCTTCACAAACACTATAAGTGACGATCCAGAAATACAAAAATAACATTGCGCTCCCTCCCCTTCCCATCCCTCTCTCTCTCTCACTCTCTCTCTCTGTGTGGAGCAAAACCAGTGAGAGTACACAACACACACAAAACCAGCGGGGGTACAGGTACACCCTCTCCCCTCCTTCCCTCTTTTTCAAATCCCTCCCTCTCTTACCTTGGCAGGCAGGGAAGAGCTGGGTTTCTCCAGGAGGTCCCAAAGCTTCTTCCTCTTCTCCTGGCAGCAGGTGTTATCAAACTCAATCTCTCCCTCTCTCTCTTTCAGCGTCTCCGCCTCCCTCCGCAGCTCCTCGTTCATCTGTTCTTTCTTCTGGTGGTACCGGGCCTGGCAGCAGGACTCCAGGTAGATCTCATCTATACCCCAGTAGTCGAGCTCCTGGCCGAACGACAGGGCGCACATCTCCTCCATCATGTGCAGCTTCCCTGTGCGGTAGAAGTTGAGGATCGAGGTGAAGGCGCCCGGGTGCCGGTCAAAGAAGTATTCGTTCTCATGGAGGCTGTAGTCGTCGCAGACCTCCATCAGGCTCTCGTGGGTGTTGCAGTCTCGGAGCTTACCCAGGCGGGTACGGGGCAGCCGGTCCAGCGTCCGCCACAGGACCTCGTGGTTTAGACCTCCGACGTTGACGCGGACCCTCCTGGAGCGGGCCTTGGTGCGGATGATTTGGATGGGCTCTGGGGGGAGGGAGGTTACCCCTGGGTGGTTGTTACCCCGTGGAGTGTTTAGGGGGGTCTTAGGTCCAACTGTCTCAGCCATGGTGGTGTGTTGGTGGAGGAGGAGGGATGGAGGACAGGAGGAGGAGGCTTATCTGGGGAGGAAATGAGGGGAAATAAAAAAAAGCAGAATTATTTTGGGTCCTCATTAGACAACTTCCTCCATGACTGAGAGAAAGAAGACTCACAAATAGAGAGAGAGAGAGAGAGAGAGAGAGAGAGAGAGAGAGAGAGAGAGAGAGAGAGAGAGAGAGAGAGAGAGAGAGAGAGAGAGAGAGAGAGAAAACAATGTACTGAGCAAATGTCAAATTGGCTTTTTACCAAATTACCGTACAACAGAACATGTATTCACCCTGCACACCCTAATTGACAACCAAACAAACCAAAACCAAGGGCAAAGACTTCTCATGCTTTGTTGATTTCAAAAAAAGCCTTTGACTCAATTTTGCATATACAAAATTGATGGAAAGTGGTGTTGGGGGTAAAACATACGGCATTATAAAATCCATGTAAATGTAACGGATGTGAAACGGCTAGCTTAGTTAGCGGTGGTGCTAGTATAACGGATGTGAAACGGCTAGCTTGGTTAGCGGTGGTGCTAGTATAACGGATGTGAAACGGCTAGCTTGGTTAGCGGTGGTGCTAGTATAACGGATGTGAAACGGCTAGCTTGGTTAGCGGTGGTGCTAGTATAACGGATGTGAAACGGCTAGCTTAGTTAGCGGTGGTGCTAGTATAACGGATGTGAAACGGCTAGCTTGGTTAGCGGTGGTGCTAGTATAACAGATGTGAAACGGCTAGCTTGGTTAGCGGTGGTGCTAGTATAACGGATGTGAAACGGCTAGCTTGGTTAGCGGTGGTGCTAGTATAACGGATGTGAAATGGCTAGCTTGGTTAGCGGTGCGCGCTAAATAGCGTTTCAATCGGTGACGTCACTTCCTCTGAGACCTTGAAGTAGTGGTTCCCCTTGCTCTGCAAGGGCCGTGGCTTTCGTGGAGCGATGGGTAACGATGCTTCGTGGGTGACTGTTGTTGATATGTGCAGAGGGTCCCTGGTTCGCGCCCGGGTATGGGCGAGGGGACGGTCTAAAGTTATACTGTTACATACACAAACAACAAGTGTGCGGTTAAAATTGGCAAAAAACACACAAATTTCTTCCCACTGGGTCGTGGGGTGAGACAGGGATGCAGCTTAAGCATTTATATCAATGTATTGGCGCGGGCACTAGAACAGTCTGCAGCACCCGGCCTCACCCTACTAGAATCCGAAGACAAATGTCTACTGTTTGCTGATGATCTGGTGCTTCTGTCCCCAACCAAGGAGGGCCTACAGCAGTACCTAGATCTTCTGCACATATTCTGCCTGGGCCCTGACAGTAAATCTCAGTAAGACCAAAATAATGGTGTTCCAAAAAAGGTCCAGTCACCAGGACCACAAATACAAATTCCATCTAGACACCATTGCCCTAGAGCACACAAAAAACTATACATACCTTGGCCTAAACATCAGCTCCACATGTAACTTCCACAAAACTGTGAACGATCTGAGAGACAAGGCAAGAAGGGCATTCTATGCCATCAAAAGGAACATAAAATTCAACATACCAATTAGGATCTGGCTAAAAATACTTGAATCAGTCATAGAGCCCATTGCCCTTTATGGTTGTGAGGTCTGGGGTCCGCTCACCAACCAAGATTTCACAAAATGGGAAAAACACCAAATTGAGACTCTGCATGCAGAATTCTGCAAAAATATAGTCTGTGTACAACGTAGAACACCTAATAATGCATGCAGAGCAGAATTAGGCCGATACCCGCTAATTATCAAAATCCAGAAAAGAGCCGATAAATTATACAACGACCTAAAAGGAAGCGATTCCCAAACCATCCATAACAAAGCCATCACCTACAGAGAGATGAACCTGGAGAAGAGTCCCCTAAGCAAGCTGGTCCTGGGGCGCTGTTCACAAACACAAACACACCCTACAGAGCCCCAGGACAGCAGCACAATTAGACCCAACCAAATCATGAGAAAACAAAAAGATAATTGACACATTGGAAAGAATTAACAAAAAAACAGAGCAAACTAGAATGCTATTTGGCCCTAAACAGAGAGTACACAGTGGCAGAATACCTGACCACTGTGACTGACCCAAAATTAAGGAAAGCTTTGACTATGTACAGACTCAGGGAGCATAGCCTTGCTATTGAGAAGCCACCGTGGGCAGACCTGGCTCTCAAGAGAAGACAGGCTATGTGTTCACTGCCCACGAAATGAGGTGGAAACTGAGCTGCACTTCCTAACCTTCTGCCCAATGTATGACCATATTAGAGACACATATTTCCCTCAGATTACACAGATCCACAAAGAATTAGAAAACAAATCCAATTTTGATAAACTCCCATATCTACTGGGTGAAATACCACCCTGTGCCATCACAGCAGAACGATTTGTGACCTGTTACCACAAGAAAAGGGCAACCAGTGAAGAACAAACACCATTGTAAATACAACCCATATTTATACTTATTTATTTTCCCTTGTGTACTTTAACCATTTGTACATTGTTACAAGACTGTATATACATAATATGACATTTGTAATGTCTTTATTGTTTTGAAACTTCTGTGAGTGTAATGTTTACTGTTAATTTTTATTGTTTATTTCATTTTTGTAAATTATCTACCTCACTTGCTTTGGCAATGTTAACACATGTTCCCCATGCCAACAAAGCCCTTTGAATTGAATTGAGAGAGAGAGATAGAGAGAGAGCAAGGGGAGAGAGATATAGGGAGAGAGAGACAGAGACAAAGACAGAGACAGAGACAGAGACAGAGACAGAGAGAGAAAGTGGTGTAGGGGGTAAAACATATGACATAATTAAATCAATGTATACTGGCAATACGTGCAGCATTAAAATTGGCAAGAAAATAACAGAATTCTTTAACCAGGGGCGTGGCCTTCGCCAGGGTTGCAATCTGAGCCCTGTACTCTTCAATATTTACATTTAAAAAATTATAAAAAAATACAAAAATCCTCATCCCCTGGTGTTAGTCTCCACAACTCAGAAGTTAAATGCCTACTCTTTGCAGATTACCTATGCCTGCTGTCACCCACAGCACATGGCCTACAACAAAGCCTGGACCTGCTAGAGCCGTACTGCCAGACCTGGGCCCTGGCAGTAAACCCCAAAACGACTAAAATAATGATTTTACAGAGAAGATCCAGATCTCAGGGAATTAGACCAAAGTTCTCAATTGGTAAAAAATATATAGAGTACTGTACACACTAGAATTACTGAGGTTTAAATATATAGAGTACTGTACACACTAGAATTACTGAGGTTTAAATATATAGAGTACTGTACACACTAGAATTACTGAGGTTTAAATATATAGAGTACTGTACACACTAGAATTACTGAGGTTTAAATATATAGAGTACTGTACACACTAGAATTACTGAGGTTTAAATATATAGAGTACTGTACACACTAGAATTACTGAGGTTTAAATATATAGAGTACTGTACACACTACAATTACTTAGGTTTACTTAGGTTTCAACTGGACACCTTAATGAGGCAGTGAATGAAGTGAGAGAGAAAGCACGCAGGGCATTCTACACCATTAAAAAGCTAATTCAAATTGAAATACCTATTAAAATTTGGCTAAAACTAATTGAATATGTCATTGAACCAATTGCACTTTATGGCAGCGAGGTGTGGGGCCAACTTGCAAAACAAGATTTCATCAAATGGGACAAACACCCCATTGAAACCCTACATGCAGAGTTCTGTAAGATTCTCCTACATGTCCAGAGGAAAACTACAAACAATGCATGCAGGGCAGAAATAGGCCAATATCTATCTATAATAAAAACTCAAAAAAGAACAATGAAGTTTTGGAAACATCTAAAATACAGTGACCCCCTCTCATATCATTACCAAGCTCTGCAATGCCAGGAGCTGAGCAAAGAAAAGAGTCCCCTCCTCCAGCTGGTCCTGAGGCTGAGTTCACAAACCTGTTCTACTAACACACTGAAGCCTCAGTCCCCTCATCCAGCTGGTCCTGGGGCTGAGTTCACTAACCTGTTCTACTAACACACTGAAGCCTCAGTCCCCTCATCCAGCTGGTCCTGGGGCTGAGTTCACTAACCTGTTCTACTAACACACTGAAGCCTCAGTCCCCTCATCCAGCTGGTCCTGAGTTCACTAACCTGTTCTACTAACACACTGAAACCTCATTCCCCTCATCCAGCTGGTCCTGGGGCTGAGTTCACAAACCTGTTCTACTAACACACTGAAGCCTCAGTCCCCTCATCCAGCTGGTCCTGGGGCTGAGTTCACTAACCTGTTCTACTAACACACTGAAGCCTCAGTCCCCTCATCCCAGCTGGTCCTGGGGCTGAGTTCACTAACCTGTTCTACTAACACACTGAAACCTCAGTCCCCTCATCCAGCTGGTCCTGAGTTCACTAACCTGTTCTACTAACACACTGAAACCTCAGTCCCCTCATCCAGCTGGTCCTGGGGCTGAGTTCACTAACCTGTTCTACTAACACACTGAAACCTCAGGACCAGAACATCCAACCAATCAGGATAAACCAAATTACAACACAGTCAAAACAAAACTACATTACTTATTGGGAAACACAAGCACAAACACAAAGCAAAATGCAGTGCTATCTGGCCCTTAATCAACAGTACACCGTGGCTAAATATTTGACCATGGTTACTGATCAAAACCTTAGAAAAAACCTTGACAAACTACAGGCTCAGTGAGCACAGCCTTGCCATTGAGAAGGTTAAACACAGGAAAACCTGGCTCCCTGTAGAGGAAAGGCTGTGCAACCACTGCACCACAGCAGAACCTGGCTCCCCGTAGAGGAAAGGCTGTGCAACCACTGCACAACAGCAGAACCTGAGACAGAGATGCATTTCCAGACAAAATGTAAAAAATATAAAACAATTACAGAGTGTCATTTTCCCAAATTTGAAACCCTTATTCAAGGTTTCAAAGACCTTTCTGATGAGAGTAGGCTACCCGTCCTGTTGGAGGAGGATGCAGAGAGCTGTGGGTTGGCAGCGCACTACATTGCTGCCTGCCATAAGATGAGGGACAGTGTCTGACAGACCAATCAACCTGCACATGTCCTCTACTGTATGTTTATTGTTGAATGCATGGTTATTTTGACACTTGGTTATTGTTGTTACTGTTGTCCAGTTGACAATTTTGATTCTTATTATTTTCATATTGTAAATCTCCAAAGTAAGCTTTGGCAATATGTACATTGTTACGTCGTGCCAATATAGTAAATTATTAGAATTTTGAGAGAGAGAGAAAGAGAGAGAGAGAGACAGAGAGAGACAGAGAGAGTGAGAGAGAGAGACAGAGAGACTGAGAGAGACAGAGAGACAGAGAGACAGAGAGACAGAGAAACAGAGAGACAGAGAGAGAGAGACAGAGAGAGAGAGAGAGAGAGAGACAGAGAGAGAGAGAGACAGAGAGACAGAGAGAGAGAGAGACAGAGAGAGAGAGAGACAGAGGGAGAGAGAGAGAGACAGAGAGAGAGAGACAGAGAGAGACAGAGAGACAGAGAGACAGAGAGACAGAGAGAGAGAGAGACAGAGAGAGAGACAGAGAAACAGAGAGAG